>NC_052151.1:225717226-225760488 GCF_902713615.1 Scyliorhinus canicula | reverse complement strand
AAAGTGACTGATTGAGATACAGTAAGAGCGTGAGACAATGAGCGAGAGAGGGAAAGATAGCGGGAAAGAGAGACAGTGAGAGAGAGACAGTGACAGAGTGAGAGAGAGAGCGAGAGAGAGTGACAGAGTGAAAGAAAGTGACAGATCGAGAGACAGCGAGAAAAAGAGACAGTGAGAGAGAGAGCGAAAGCGACAGGTTGAGAGAGAATGAGAGAGAGAGAGAGCGAGACAGCGAAAGAGAAACAGTGAGAGAGAGAGACAGTGACAGAGTGAGAGAGAGAGAGAAAAAGCAACAGATTGAGAGACAACGCGAGAGAGAGAGACAGCGAGGGAGAGAGAGCTAAAAAGAGAGAGAGAGACAGTGAGATAGAGACAGTGACAGTGTGAGAGAGAGAGAGATAGCGACAGATTGAGATACAACGAGAGAGAGGGAGAGACAGTGAGAGAGAGACAGTGACAGAGTGAGAGGGAGAGAGCGACAGAGTGAAAGAAAGTGACAGATAGAGAGAGAGAGAGCGAGAGAGAGCGACAGTGAGAGAAAGTGACAGATAGAGAGACAGTGAAAGAGAGATCGAAAGCGACAGGTTGAGAGACAGCGAGAAAGAGAGACAGTGAGAGAGAGACAGTGACAGAGTGAGAGAGAGAGAGCGAGAGAGAGCGACAGAGTGAGAGAAAGTGACAGATAGAGAGACAGTGAGAGAGAGAGCGAAAGCGACAGGTTGAGAGACAACGAGAGAGAGACAGCGAAAGAGAAACAGTGTGAGAGAGAGAGACGGTGACAGAGTGAGAGAGAGAGAGAAAAAGCAACAGATTGAGAGACAACGCGAGAGAGAGAGAGACAGCGAGGGAGAGCTAAAAAGAGAGAGAGAGACAGTGAGATAGAGACAGTGACAGTGTGAGAGAGAGAGAGATAGCGACAGATTGAGATACAACGAGAGAGAGGGAGAGACAGTGAGAGAGAGACAGTGACAGAGTGAGAGAGCGAGAGCGAGAGAGAGTGACAGAGTGAGAGAAAGTGACAGATAGAGACAGCGAGAAAGACAGTGAGAGAGACAGTGACAGAGTGAGAGAGAGAGAGTGACAGAGTGAGAGAAAGTGACAGATAGAGACAGCGAGAAAGACAGTGAGAGAGACAGTGACAGAGTGAGAGAGAGAGAGCGACAGAGTGAGAGAAAGTGACAGATAGAGAGACAGCGAGAAAGACAGTGAGAGAGACAGTGACAGAGTGAGAGGGAGAGAGCGAGAGAGAGCGACAGTGAGAGAAAGTGACAGATAGAGAGACAGTGAGAAAGAGAGACAGTGAAAGAGAGAGCGAAAGCGACAGGTTGAGAGGGAACGAGAGAGAGGGAGAGACAGCGAGAGAGGGACAGCGAAAGAGAAACAGTGAGAGAGAGAGAGACAGTGACAGAGTGAGAGAGAGAGAAAAAAACAACAGATTGAGAGACAACGCGAGAGAGAGAGAGAGAGACAGCGAGGGAGAGAGAGCTACAAAGAGAGAGAGACAGTGAGATAGAGACAGTGACAGAGTGTGAGAGAGAGAGAGATAGCGACAGATTGAGAGACAGAGAGAGAGAGAGAGAGAGAGAGAGACATTCACTCTCTCCACCACGGCCGTGTGTACCATCTGCAAGATGCACTGCAGAAACTCACTGAGTCTCCTTAGGCAGCATCTTCCAAACCCACCACGTGGACAATCTGGAAGGCCAAGAGAAGCAGAATCGTATTCAGCCACAATCTGTAACCTCATGGCCCAGCATATCCCCCACTCTACCATTACCACCCAGCCAGGGGCTCAACCCTGGTTCAATGAAGAGTACAGGAGAGCATGTCAGGAGCAACATCAGGCGTACCTAAACAATGAGGTGTCAGCCTGGTGAAGCTACAACACAGGACTACTGTGTGTCAAACAGCATAAGCAGCAAGGAATAGACAGAGTGAAGCGATTCCACAGCAAATACATCAGATCTCGGCTCTGCCACATCCAGCCAGGAATGGTGATGGACAGTTAAACACCTCACTGGAGGAGGAGGCTCCACAAATATCCTCACCCTCAATGATGGAGCCCAGCACATCCGTGCAGAAGGCAAAGGCTGAGGTACTCGTAGCAATCTTCAGCCAGAAGTGCTGAGTGGGTGATCCATCTCAGTCTCCTCCGGAGGTCTCCAGCATCACAGTCTGCAGCCAATACGATTCACTCCACGTGACATCAAGAAACAGCCGAAGGCACTGGATACTGCAAAGGCTCTGGGCCCTGATAATATCCCAGCAATAGTACTGAGGACTTGTGCTCCAGAACTTGCCGCTCCCCTAGCCAAGCTGTTCCAGTACAGCTACAACACTACCATCTACCCGGCAATGTGGGAAATTGCCCAGGTGTGTCCTGTACACAAGAAACAGGACAAATCCATCCCGGCCAATTACCGCCCTGTCAGCCTACACTCCATCACCAGCAAAGTGATGGAAGGAGTCATCAACAGGGCTATCAAGCGGCACTTACTCAGCAATAACCTGCTCACAGACATAGAACATAGAACATAGAACGATACAGCGCAGTACAGGCCCTTCGGCCCACCATGTTGCACCAACATGGGAAGTCAAAAACTAAAGGCCATCTAACCTACACGATGCCATTATCATCCATATGCTTATCCAATAAACTTTTAAATGCCCTCAATGTTGGCGAGTTCACTACTGTTGCAGGTAGGGCATTCCACGGCCTCACCACTCTTTGCGTAAAAAACCCACCTCTGACCTCTGTCCTATATCTATTACCCCTCAATTTAAGGCTATGTCCCCTCGTGCTAGCCACCTCCATCCGCGGGAGAAGGCTCTCACTGTCCACCCTATCTAACCCTCTGATCATTTTGTATGCCTCTATTAAGTCACCTCTTAACCTTCTTCTCTCTAACGAAAACAACCCCAAGTCCATCAGCCTTTCCTCATAAGATTTTCCCTCCATACCAGGCAACATCCTGCTAAATCTCCTCTGCACCCGTTCCAAAGCTTCCACATCCTTCCTATAATGAGGCGACCAGAACTATACGCAATACTCCAAATGCGGCCGTACCAGAGTTTTGTACAACTGCAACATGACCTCATGGCTCCGGAACTCAATCCCTCTACCAATAAAGGCCAACACACCATAGGCCTTCTTCACAACCCTATCAACCTGGGTGGCAACTTTCAGGGATCTATGTACATGGACACCGAGATCCCTCTGCTCATCCACACTACCAAGAATTTTACCATTAGCCAAATATTCCGCATTCCTGTTTTTCTTTCCAAAGTGAATCACCTCATACTTCTCTACATTAAACTCCATTTGCCACCTCTCAGCCCAGCTCTGCAGCTTATCTATGTCCCTCTGTAACCTGCAACATCCTTCCGCACTGTCTACAACTCCACCGACTTTAGTGTCGTCTGCAAATTTACTCACCCATCCTTCTGCGCCCTCCTCTAGGTCATTTATAAAAATGACAAACAGCAACGGCCCTAGAACAGATCCTTGTGGTACGCCACTCGTAACTGAACTCCATTCTGAACATTTCCCATCAACTACCACTCTCTGTCTTCTTTCAACTAGCCAATTTCTGATCCACATCTCTAAATCACCCTCAATCCCCAGCCTCCATATTTTTTGCAATAGCCGACCGTGGGGAACCTTATCAAACGCTTTACTGAAATCCATATACACCACATCAACTGCTCTACCCTCGTCTACCTGTTCAGTCACCTTCTCAAAGAACTCAATAAGGTTTGTGAGACATGACCTACCCTTCACAAAACCATGCTGACTATCCCTAATCATATTATTCCTATCTAGATGATTATAAATCGTATCTCTCCAAGACTTTACCCACAACAGACGTGAGGCTCACCGGCCTATAGTTACCGGGGTTATCTCTACTCCCCTTCTTGAACAAAGGGACCACATTTGTTACCCTCCAGTCCTCTGGCACTATTCCTGTAGCCAATGATGACATAAAAATCAAAGCCAAAGGCTCAGCAATCTCTTCCCTGGCTTCCCAGAGAATCCTAGGATAAATCCCATCAGGCCCCGGGGACTTATCTATTTTCACTTTGTCCAGAATTGCCAACACTTCTTCCCTACACACCTCAATGCCATCTATTCTAATAGCCTGGGTCTCAGCATTCTCCTCCACAACATTATCTTTTTCCTGAGTGAATACTGACGAAAAGTATTCATTTAGTATCTCGCTTATCTCCTCAGCCTCCACACACAACTTCCCACCACTGTCCTTGACTGGCCCTACTCTTACCCTAGTCATTCTTTTATTCCTGACATACCTATAGAAAGCTTTTGGGTTTTCCTTGATCCTACCTGCCAAAGACTTCTCATGTCCCCTCCTTGCTCGTCTCAGCTCTCTCTTTAGATCCTTCCTCGCTTCCTTGTAACTATCAAGCGCCCCAACTGAAACTTCAAGACACTCAGTTTGGGTTCCGCCCAGGGTCACTCAGCTCCTGACCTCATTACAGCCTTGGTTCAAACATGGACAAAGAGTTGAATGCTAGAGGGGAGGTGAGGTGAGTGACTGCCCTTTGACGTCAAGGCAGCATTTGACCGAGTGTGGCATCAAGGAGCCGGAGCTAAACTGGAGTTAATGGGAATCAGGGGGGAAACTCTCCGCTGGCTGGAGTCATACCCGGCACAAAGGGAGATGGTTGTGGTGGTCGGAGATCGATCATCTCAGCTCCAGGACATCACTGCAGGAGTTCCTCAGGGTCGTGTCCTCGGCCCCAACCATCTCCAGCTGCTTCATCTATGACCTCCCCTCATAAGGTCAGAAGTGGGGATGTTTGCGGATGACTGCACAATGTTCAGCACCATTCCCGACTCCTCAATAAAGCCGTCCGCGTCCAAATGCAGCGAGACCTGGACAATATCCAGGCTTGGGGCTGACAAGGGGCAAGTTACATTCACGCCACACAAATGCCAGGGAATGACCATCTCCTACAAGAGAGGATCTAACCATCGGCCCTTGACATACGGTAGCACAGTGTTTAGCACTGTTGCTTCATAGGTCCAGGGTCCAAGGTCCGATTCCCGGCTTGGGACACTGTCCGGAGTCTGCACGTTCTCCCCGTGTCTGCGTGGGTTCCCTCCGGGTGCTCCGGTTTCCTCCCACAAGTCCCGAAAGACGTGTTGTGAGGTGAATTGGACATTCTGAATTCTCCATCGTATTCGTTTGGATCTGTGCTGTGTTTTGCATTTATATCTCGTTAAATGTTCTTTAAATATTGCTGAATGTTCTCCATCCGGTTGACCCATTAACAGATCTTCCCGGTTCACCGTGGACACTCTGTCTCATCCCGTTAAAGTCAGCCGTACCCACGTCTAAAATTCTAGTGTCCGAATGGTGCTTTCCACTTTCAAACGCTACGCCGTAACGTTGTGATCACTATTTGCTAAATGTTCGTGCGCAGTTAGGCTGTTCATGAAACTGGGCTCGTTACTCAGAGCTCAATCTAATATTGCCGGATGCCTTGATGCATCCAGAACATATTGTTGCAGGAAACTGTCCCGGACATATTCCAGAAATCCGTTACCTTTCCGACACTTGTCTGCCTCTCCCAATCTCAGTGTAAATCCCTCATTAATACTACTCTGCCTCTGCTAATTTCTGCATTGATACAATCTGGCACCAGGGGGTCGATACACAACATTCGAGTTTGACATCCGTATCGGTTCCACCTATAGGGTGTCCACTGGCTGATTGCCCCTCAGTAGATCCTCCCTCGCCATTGAGGTGATAGTATTTCTAATCAGTAACGTTAGTCCAATCCCTCTGCCATATTCCCGATCCCTCCTGGAGACTTTATAACCAGGGATAATTAGATCCCAGTTTCGAACATCCTGCAGCCGTGTCTCTGTAATCGCTACCACATCATCATCTTCAATTTGCATTTGAGCTCACAGCGTATTCAGTTTATTCCTCACACTCTGTGTGAGAGAGAGAGACAATTTGCATATAGAACCTTTAATTGGCACTTCCCCCAGACCTGCCCCAAGCACTGTCGCTTTATTTGCTTTCTGAATGGCCACTAAGCCCCTTTCGTTTTGCCGCTAGTCTCTGAGCTGCTACTTGTTCCTGGAACTGGAATGATTTGCCTTGAGGGTCTGCCCCACCCTCGCATTCGCTGGGTTACAGTCTCTTTGAGAGAGAGATAGTGAGAGAGGGAGAGAGAGAGAGAGAGAGACAGAGAGAGAGAGAGAGAGAGACATGGGGAGAGAGACACAGGGAGACAAGGAGAGATAGACAGAGACAGAGAGAGAGAGAGAGACATGGGGAGAGAGACACAGGGAGACAAGGAGAGATAGACAGAGACAGAGAGAGAGAGAGAGACATGGGGAGAGAGACACAGGGAGACAAGGAGAGATAGACAGAGACAGAGAGAGAGAGACATGAGGAGAGAGACATGGGGAGAGAGAGACACAGGGAGACAAGGAGAGATAGACAGAGACAGAGAGAGAGAGAGACATGAGGAGAGAGACACAGGGAGACAAGGAGAGATAGACAGAGAGAGAGAGAGACATGGGGAGAGAGACATGGAGACAAGGAGAGATAGACAGAGAGAGAGAGACATGGGAGAGAGACACAGGGAGACAAGGAGAGATAGACAGAGATAAACATGGGAGAGGGAGAGAGAGAGACACAGGGAGACAAGGAGAGATAGACAGAGAGAGACAGAGAGAGAGACATGGGGAGAGAGAGACAGACACAGGGAGACAAGGAGAGATAGACAGAGAGAGAGAGAGAGAGAGAGAGAGAGAGATGGGGAGAGAGAGAGACACAGGGAGACAAGGAGAGATAGACAGAGACAGAGAGAGAGAGAGAGAGAGAGAGAGAGAGATGGGGAGAGAGAGAGAGACACACAGGGAGACAAGGAGAGATAGACAGAGAGAGAGAGAGAGAGACATGGGGAAAGAGACATGGGGAGAGAGAGAGACACAGGGAGACAAGGAGAGATAGACAGAGACAGAGAGAGAGAGACATGGGGAGAGAGACATGGGGAGAGAGAGAGAGACACAGGGAGACAAGGAGAGATAGACAGAGAGAGAGAGAGACATGAGGAGAGAGAGACACAGGGAGACAAGGAGCGATAGACAGAGACAGAGAGAGAGAGACATGGGGAGAGAGAGACACAGGGAGACAAGGAGAGATAGACAGAGAGAGACAGAGAGAGAGAGACATGGGGAGAGAGACACAGGGAGACAAGGAGAGATAGACAGAGACCGAGAGAGAGAGAGACATGGGGAGAGAGACATGGGGAGAGAGACATGGGGAGAGAGACATGGGGAGAGAGAGAGACACAGGGAGACAAGGAGAGATAGACAGAGACAGAGAGAGAGAGAGACATGGGGAGAGAGACACAGGGAGACAAGGAGAGCGAGACAGAGACAGAGAGAGATGGGAGAGAGAGAGACAGCTAGAGAGGCAGTGCGAGAGAGACACAGGAAGGGAGACAGGGAGAGAGACAGGGAGAGAGACAGTGAGAGAGAGATAGTGAGAGAGAGGCAGGGGAGAGACAGGAAGAGAGACAGGGAGAGAGAGACAGGGAGAGAGACAGTGAGAGAGAGAGACAGGGATAGTGCGAGAGAGACACTGGGAGAGAGACAGGGAGAGAGACAGTGAGAGAGAGACAGCGAGAGAGAGACAGCGAGAGGGAGACAGAGAGAGAAAGACAGTGAGAGAGTGAGACAGAGAGAGAGAGACAATGCGAGAGAGACACAGGGAATGGGACAGGGAGAGAAAGGAGAGAGACAGAGAGAGAGAGAGACAGCGTGAGAGAGACAGCGTGAGAGACACAGGGAGTGGGACAGAGAGAGAGACGGTAAGAGAGAGAGACAGCAATTGAGACAGAAAAAGAGAGAGAGAGATCTGGAGAGAAAGGCAGAAAAAGACAGACCGACAGTAAAAGAAAGAGAGGGGGAGACAGCGAGAGAGACAGTGAGAAACAGAGGGACAGCAAGGGAAGAGAGACAGAGAGACAGACACAGTGAGAGAGCAACAGCGAGAGAGACAGGAATTGAGACAGAAAAAGAGAGAGACAGCGAGTGAGGCAGTGAAAAAGAGCAAGGGAGAGAGAGATAGAGGGAGACAGGGAGAGAAGGAGCAAAATGTGACATTATGTTAAATGTACAGAACAGCAATGGTTAATGGTATGTCCAAATCAACCACTAGAGGGAGCTAGATGTACAACTATATAAGACATTGATGCTAAGCCTTGTGGGTGAGAGGTTGAGGAGGAAGCTAGACAACAGGGGCCTCACGGTAGCATGGTGGTTAGCATCAATGCTTCACAGCTCCAGGGTCCCAGGTTCGATTCCCGGCTGGGTCACTGTCTGTGTGGAGTCTGCACGTCCTCCCCGTGTGTGCGTGGGTTTCCTCCGGGTGCTCCGGTTTCCTCCCACAGTCCAAAGATGTGCGGGTTAGGTGGATTGGCCATGCTAAATTGCCCGTAGTGTAAGGTTAATGGGGGGATTTTTGGGTTACGGATATACGGGTTACGTGGGTTTAGGTAGGGTGATCATTGCTCGGCACAACATCGAGGGCCGGAGGGCCTGTTCTGTGCTGTACTGTTCTATTCTATGTCTAACGGATTGAAGGAAAGATAGTGTGAGTGAGAGCAGATCATAGTTAATGTAATAATGTAGAGATTAGTAGCACACGAGTGTAGATTATATGTTTATTATTAACTCTTTATTATCCAGGATTAAGTGTTGAATCCAATTAAGTCGTGCAAATAAATATTTAGCATTGTTCAATAAAAAATCTATTTGTGGTCTTTGTGAACGCTAGGCCAACTATCCTTGGATTAGAACCACAAAGAACACCACATGGTACCAGGAGTAATTTGTCTACAAATAATAAGCCGCTAGATTAGACAGGTTAGCTTCAAGAAGATTGAAGAAATCACTCGCGCCACTACACTCATCAAATAAATGGACACATACGAGGATTGAAAGACGGAAAGTCTGAAGAAACCGGACTCCTTCAGAACAAACGGTAAACTCAAAACTGGACGTCCTTCAAGCAGCAGTTGGAAGTTTCCCTCTCTGCCTCCGTCCGGAGGCTAGAAAATGCTTCCGATCAGAGGAAAATAGAGCTTCTTCTTAATTTGGCTGGAAGGCAAGCATTAGAGTTGTATAACTCCTCTGAATTTGCTGAAGATGCGGATAAAGTGAAGTATAACATCGGGCAACGGGCGTTCGAGGCTGGCGGCCATTTTGAGAGAGACGTCACAAGCGTGAGGTTGTGCCCCGCGCTGTGGCCACGCCCATAGGAAGATTCAGAGTGCACAAACTGAAGAAAAAAGATCTTCAGTTCCCCCCCTATGCGCACTGAAGGATACTATCCTGGTTGATGCAATTACTGCACCAGATTGTGATAACAAACCAAAAAGTTTTCAAAAAAGTATTAAAGAGTGGAGTGTGCTACCTGAGATGAATGGGAATGACATTCCATTTCAGATAGATACAGGAGCGCACACAAATTTAATAACCAAAAAGAACTTCAGACAAGCATACAGTACGCCGCAAATAGGGAAAACGACCCGTTGATGGACTGACTGTATTGGAAATACCATAGCCACGAGAGAGGTCTCATTGTTTGCTATGGCGATATCAAAATGTCAATCGCCGTTAAAATTTAGATGATAAATCATCGCTACTTGGAGTGGATGCTCGCGATAAATTAAACTTGGTTCCAAGGATCCCACACCACCAATAATTCGGACGTCATGCTTAAAGAGCCAGGACATGGTTCAATTGTTGCTGGTCCCTTATCAAAAGCTGCAGGTGATACCACACTTTCAGATATAGCACCCAATGTGGAAGCTTCATTTGCTGCTGAAATGCTACCAGTGTCTGCCAGCAAGCTCCGTATCGTCAGAAAAGGACTTGACGTGCCAAAGAGTATTCAAATACCTCGAAGAAGGCTGGCCCAATGGAAGGCGCATGTTAGAAGGTGACCTCACAGTAATTGACGGATTCCTACTCAAAGGAGACAGGGTAGTTACTCCTTCCTGCCTCTGACAGGGTATTTTGGAGCAGATATACACGAAGCGTTGAAAAATGTCACAGACGTGCAAGACAATCTGTGTACCGGCCTGGAATCAGCAAGCACACGGCCGATCATGTGCTGGAAGGCAGCATTTGTCAGAGGCATCAATCTGCGCATTCCAAACAGAGCTTGGAAGAAAATGAACTCATCACCAATCCATGGATCAACGGTGGTATGGATCTATTCTACTTTAAAGGTCATGACTATCTAGTCATCATCGACTATGATTCCAACTATGCCGAGGTGATGACGCTGAATGATTCAATGACGCTGTAATGCGAGCAGCAAAATCTCCTTTTGCTCATCACGGAATTCCATGACACGTTGTCTCGAACACTGGTCCTTGCTTCGCCAGTTGGGAGTGGGCACATTGTGCAGAAGGTTATCATTTTAACCACATCACGTTAAGCCCACTGCACTCCCGAAGTAGGATTAGTCCAGAAGCATTTCTCACGAGCACTGACGTACAGAGCTAATCCATTGTCGTCGGGTTTGCCGCCCGCCCAGACGTGGGACGAAGGACTCGTGCCCCGTTACCAGAAACCACGATTCAGAATATGGATGATCAAGATTACCGTCTGAGGTTACAAAAACAGAGTCTACTGCAACAAGCACATAAAAAAGGAGACGACAGTCAGATACAAAATCTTGAAAGTGGATGGTCACTGTCATGGGCCAGAGTTTAGAAACTCCAAAGTATATTATGGCGTTCACCTGACCTATAACCTTTTGTTGAATTTGGTGAGAATGTGCACGAGAGTCTGCCTTTCAGGTTTTATTCAACAGACTTCAGGGGCTTTTAATCTACAAACAAGCTTTATTCTAAGAACCTAGTTAACATTTGTATAAACACACACAGCAAGAATTATCATCAATGACAAACAAAAAGACCCCACACAGCTACAATAATCTATGTATAACCCTCAATGAATTAGAATATAGAACACAGTGCAGAAGGAGGCCATTTGGCCCATCGAGTCTGCACCGACCCACCTCAGCCCTCACTTCCACCCTATCCCCATAACCCAATAACCCCTCCTAACCTTTTTGGACACTGAGGGGCAATTTTGCACGACCAATCCACCTAACTTGCATGTCTTTGGACTGTGGGAGGAAACCGGAGCACCCGGAGGAAACCCACGGAGACATGGAGAACGTGCAGACTCCGCACAGACAGTGACCCGAGCCGGGAATCGAACCTGGGACCCTGGCGCTGTGAAGCCACAGTACTGGCCACGTGTGCTACCGTGCTGCCCAACGGAATACCCCCTTAACTGTTCCAATTCAATAACAAAATCCAAGTAAAAGCAGAAACCCCTTTTCAAAGGTGTGGCCGAGCACACGGCATTCTGACTGCTATAAGATGTGTTAGTGATACTCTGTTCCCCTTTGCAAACAACAGATTTGAATTCCTTCCAGAAAGCACTTATCACTTTTAAGTTCCCAAGTAGTCGGGGAACTGCTTTAAAATTAAGATAGAGAGACTCTTTCTTCAACCCGCGTCATTCAAACCAGCCCCAAACTCAAAGCAAAAGTAAAACTCAGAGCCACAGCCTAGCTCCGCCCACACAATGACATCACTGAAGCCATGTGATAAGACAGAAACATTTCTTAAAACGGATACTCCCGTGACACCACATGTTGCCAAAGTATGACGACGAAATGCACCAAGGTCATATTTGGTACAAACTGAAAAGGCACAATGTTTAGCAGAACGAGGAGAATATTACTGAAGGTAAAGAACTATGTTTCATTTCAAACTCTGAACAATATCGCTCAGGATGCCATTTTCCAAAACATTTGACTGTCCAAATCCTTCACTGTCAACAGCGCATCAACTCAATCTTGAAGACAACTTGCATACTTCAAAAAGACCACTGATACGTTCAACGAGGAAACCATGAACAGACTGAATTTGTAATTAATAACTGTTCATCTGTACTCACCGTTATAAATTAACATTTATTTTACACCTGAACGTAAGACAAGTTAAGGTAATGATTCATGCTCGCCGATGTAACATTCAAAGAAAAAAGGTGAGAACCTTTTTTTCCAAAGAAAGGGGGATGTAACATGATGATAAATTAACAGTACTGTAATGGTTAATGCCCAAATCAACCACTAGAGGGAGCTGGGTGTAGAACTATATAAGGCATCGATGCTAAGTCTTGTGAATGAGGGGTTGAGGAGAAAGCTAGAGGACAGACTGTAGGAAAGATAGTGTGAGTGAGAGCAGATCATAGTTAATGTAATAGTGCAGAGATTAGTCGTAGATGAGAGTAGATTATATGTTTATTATCAACTATTATATATTTATTATCTAGCAGTAAGTGTCAAATTCAGTTAAGTAGTGTAAATAAATAGCTTTGTTCAATACAAAAGATATTTGTGCTCTTTGTGACTATGCCAACCTAGGATGAGAACCACAATGAGCAACACAAGAAAGAGAGAGGGATAGAAAGACAGAAAGAGAGACAAGCAGAAAACGAGAGAGAGACACACAGTGCGTGAGAGAGAGATCGTGAGAGAGAGAGAGAGAGAGAATGCAAGAGAGACACAAAGAGAGAGAAAGGCAGTGCGAGAGACAGTGTGAGAGACAGAACGAGAGAGTCAGCACAAGAGAGACAGCACAAGAGAGACAGTGAGAGAGAGAGAGAGAGAGAGACAATGGGAGAGAGTGACACAGGGAGAGAGACAGGGAGAGAAAGAGGGAGAGAGGGAGAAACAGAGAGAGAGAGAGATATAGAGAGAGAATCATAACAAGCGACAGAGAAAGAGAGGGAGAGAGAGAGGGAGACAGAGAGAGGACAGGGCTAGGAGTTGGGTCCAGGGGAGGAAAGGACGTGATAGGGAGAGAACCGGAGGGTGGAACTAGGGTTAGGCCAGAAAACAAGAGCGTGTGAAATCTCGAGTAACTCACTGTGAGTGAGGAGAACGTCAAACAGATTCCTCCAAATCCATTGAGAGACAGAGCGAGAAATATCAATGCAGAGAGAGCTGTAAGGAAAATAAAGAATGTGATTACACTGACAGCGTGTGGCAATCCCATAATACCCAGTGTCAGCATCGAGCTCCCTCTACATTACCCTGACAGCGTGTGGCAATCCCATAATACCCAGTGTCAGCATCGAGCTCTCCCAGGACAGGTACAGCACGGGTTAGATACAGTGTAGAGCTCCCTCTACATTACCCTGACAGTGTCCCCCACTTTATACCCAGTGTCAGCATCGAGCTCTCCCAGGACAGGTACAGCACGGGTTAGATACAGTGTAGAGCTCCCTCTACATTACCCTGACAGTGTGTCCCCCACTTTATACCCAGTGTCAGCATCGAGCTCTCCCAGGACAGGTACAGCACGGGTTAGATACAGTGTAGAGCTCCCTCTACATTACCCTGACAGTGTGTCCCCCACTTTATACCCAGTGTCAGCATCGAGCTCTCCCAGGACAGGTACAGCACAGGTTAGATACAGTGTAGAGCTCCCTCTACATTACCCTGACAGTGTGTCCCCCACTTTATACCCAGTGTCAGCATCGAGCTGGTGAATGGGGTGAAAGGTCAGCGAGCCGTTTCACTATGTTGGGGTTATACCCGAGGTAGCAGGGCAGACAGTAACTTACTTGGCGGATTGTAGGCAGCTGTAGCGATCATGGCACAAGAGATGGCAAAACAGGCACTGAAAGGCGAGAGAGAGAGAGAGGGATTGACAGTCAGTGACATTGCTTCATACTGAAGAATAGCCATTGTTCCCGTGAATACTCCACCCCTCCCCCCTCCATCCCATTCCCTCCTTCCACATCCCCCCCCCCCCCCCCCCCCCCCCAAGTCCAACGGGCCTTTATCTCTCAGCGAGCCAGCCGTGTCGGAAGCGCTTCCCCGCCCGAACGTCTCGCATTGATCCCTCTCCTCCCCCTATTCCTGCCCACTTCCCATTCCGTTGGGACAGCGTCGACTGAAACCCACCCCCACCCCACCCTCAGGCCGGCAACTCCCGATCCCACAAATCCCGCTTCGCTGGAAAAGATTTCCCGCGAATCGCCCCTGCCTCATTCACCTCGTCGCCCGAAATTGGTGCCCCCGCAGCACCCCCCCCCCACCCCTTGTGGGGATCTCGATACTTCCGCCAAGCGCAAAACGGCTCCTCCCTATCTCCCTCGTCATTTTGACCTCTCCCCCCCCCCCCCCCCCCCCCCCCCAGGGTCTATCCACGCAGACGCAACCTCCTGTTCCTGTGTAACAGGCTGGAGAAGGGGCTGAATGGGGCCTCCTCCTGTTCCTGTGTAACAGGCTGGAGAAGGGGCTGAATGGGGCCTCCTCCTGTTCCTGTGTAACAGGCTGGAGAAGGGGCTGAATGGGGCCTCCCCCTGTTCCTGTGTAACAGGCTGGAGAAGGGGCTGAATGGGGCCTCCTGTTCCTGCGTAACAGGCTGGAGAAGGGGCTGAATGGGGCCTCCTGTTCCTGCGTAACAGACTGGAGAAGGGGCTGAATGGGGCCTCCTGTTCCTGTGTAACAGGCTGGAGAAGGGGCTGAATGGGGCCTCCTGTTCCTGTGTAACAGGCTGGAGAAGGGGCTGAATGGGGCCTCCTGTTCCTGCGTAACAGGCTGGAGAAGGGGCTGAATGGGGCCTCCTGTTCCTGTGTAACAGGCTGGAGAAGGGGCTGAATGGGGCCTCCCCCTGTTCCTGTGTAACAGGCTGGAGAAGGGGCTGAATGGGGCCTCCTCCTGTCCCTGTGTAACAGGCTGGAGAAGGGGCTGAATGGGGCCTCCCCCTGTTCCTGTTGTAGCCACCTAAAATGGATGCTGAGCTACAAAAATAGGCCAAGCGCTAAGACTGCTGGGAAACAGACAGTTTAGCCAGAACAGCAGTCTGCAAAGAGCATTTTGCATTCTGCAGCAGCAGAAACCAGTTTGGGCTCAGGTGAGAAGACCTTAGCTAGGTGCAAATGGCAAAACGCTTTGCATGCTAATGAGGCCATCAGACTTGAACACCCACACAATAGATACATTTGGTTCTGAATGGACACATTTTAATCAAGGCCCAGACATCGAGGCACCAGAAACCTCCAAACAAAAGGGCAAAAGAAACGCCCCCTCCATCACGGAGACCCCCTCGCATTGGGGAATTCAAACAGTATCGATGAGGAATTGACCCAATAGGTAAAGCCCGCCCAAGAAGAGGGAAGGACAATGGGACCCCTATAAAAGACGGGACCCTCGTGTTGTCCGGTCTGCTGTTTTGTGCTCCGGCTACCTGTGAACTTCAACCTGACTCCTGACTCCAGCCGTTGAGCACCAGCCGCTGAACCGTGAGTACTATACGACGCTCGCTACGCGAACTAGCTACCGATAGACCCTGACGACCAGCATACCCTCTGAAGGTTGCAGCCCCAAGATCAGAAGGAAGGCCTCGCTCCCTGACCTTGCCGGTTCCCACTTAGTTAAGTATACTGATCGTTTAGTTTAGTCATAGTTTAGTCCCGTAGTGTGTGCATGGGTATTTATTATACTTGTCATAATAAATACGACTCGTTTGGAACTTACTAATCGGTGTATCGTCTTTATTACTTTGAACCTGACCTTGAAATATGGCTGGAGAAGGGGCTGAATGGGGCCTTCTGTTCCTGTGTAACAGGCTGGAGAAGGGGCTGAATGGGGCCTCCTGTCCCTGTGTAACAGGCTGGAGAAGGGGCTGAATGTGGACTCCTGTCCCTGTGTAACAGGCTGGAGAAGGGGCTGAATGGGGCCTCCTCCTGTGTTACAGGCCGGTTTGAGGCGTGGCTGTGAGAGGATGGACAGTGATGGAGGGTGGCGGGAGGTGAGAGGTCAAAGGGCCCCAGAGGACTGCAGGTCGCCTTACCTGCCAACCAGACGGGGCATCCGGGGCCCGTACTTGTCCATCAGGATACCCAGGGGGAGTGTGGTCGCGCTGAGCAGGAAAGAGCCGATGGTGAAACCCAGATTCAGCATTTCGGCCTGGTCGATGCAGCTTGCCCACGTGCCTCCTCCTGTAGCGTTGCGGGGTCCGCTGTCCAATGAATTCCCCGTCACGTTCACAGCCTCTGTGAGGAGAGAGAACAACACCACACAAATCACAACCAACAAAAGAAGCAGCCAAACCCTTCGGCCCACCCGGCTCATGCAAGCCCCCGAATTCCAGTCGTGCTTCCCTCCCGTCCACCCTGCCAAGACAGAGACTAGCATTGACATAGCGCCTTTCACCGAGCGCAGCCGATGGACGTCCTTTCCAAGCCGAGGTTCAATCAAGGAACATAAGGCGGCCATTTTGAGAACAGCAAGATCCCAAACTTAGCATCTTGAGGTAGGACCCGGGCGTTGCTTGGTCGCTGCATGGAGGGTGGGGAGGTGGGGGTCACACACATTACCTACCCCGGCACCCACAACCATTACAAAATAAAATCATATAAACAACACCAGAAAGAGAGCAGGCGGTTTGTAATTACAACACTCATCTGACAGTGCGGCGCTCCCTCAGTACTGACCCTCGGACAGTGCGGCACTCCCTCAGTACTGACCCTCTGACAGTGCAGCACTCCCTCAGTACTGACCCTCTGACAGTGCAGCACTCCCTCAGTACTGACCCTCTGACAGTGCAGCACTCCCTCAGTACTGACCCCCTGACAGTGTAGCACTCCCTCAGTACTGACCCTCTGACAGTGCGGCACTCCCTCAGTACTGACCCTCTGACAGTGCAGCACTCCCTCAGTACTGACCCTCTGACAGTGCAGCACTCCCTCAGTACTGACCCTCTGACAGTGCGGCACTCCCTCAGTACTGACCCTCTGACAGGGCAGCACTCCCTCAGTCCTGACCCTCTGACAGGGCAGCACTCCCTCAGTACTGACCCTCTGACAGTGCAGCACTCCCTCAGTACTGACCCTCTGACAGTGCAGCACTCCCTCAGTACTGACCCTCTGACAGTGCAGCACTCCCTCAGTACTGACCCTCTGACAGTGCAGCACTCCCTCAGTACTGACCCTCTGACAGTGCAGCACTCCCTCAGTACTGACCCTCTGACAGTGCGGCACTCCCTCAGTCCTGACCCTCTGACAGTGCAGCACTCCCTCAGTACTGACCCTCTGACAGTGCAGCAGTTCCTCAGTACTGACCCTCTGACAGTGCAGCACTCCCTCAGTACTGACCCTCTGACAGTGCGGCACTCCCTCAGTACTGACCCTCTGACAGTGCAGCACTCCCTCAGTACTGACCCTCTGACAATGCAGCACTCCCTCAGTACTGACCCTCTGACAGTGCAGCACCCCCTCAGTACTGACCCTCTGACAATGCAGCACTCCCTCAGTACTGACCCTCTGACAGTGCGGCACTCCCTCAGTACTGACCCTCTGACAGTGCAGCACTTGCTCAGTACTGACCCTCTGACAGCGCAGCACTCCCTCAGTACTGACCCTCTGACAGTACGGCACTCCCTCAGTACTGACCCTCTGACAGTGCAGCACTCCCTCAGTACTGACCCTCTGACAGTGCAGCAGTTCCTCAGTACTGACCCTCTGACAGTGCAGCACTCCCTCAGTACTGACCCTCTGACAGTGCGGCACTCCCTCAGTACTGACCCTCTGACAGTGCAGCACTCCCTCAGTACTGACCCTCTGACAATGCAGCACTCCCTCAGTACTGACCCTCTGACAGTGCAGCACCCCCTCAGTACTGACCCTCTGACAATGCAGCACTCCCTCAGTACTGACCCTCTGACAGTGCGGCACTCCCTCAGTACTGACCCTCTGACAGTGCAGCACTTGCTCAGTACTGACCCTCTGACAGCGCAGCACTCCCTCAGTACTGACCCTCTGACAGTACGGCACTCCCTCAGTACTGACCCTCTGACAGTGCAGCACTCCCTCAGTACTGACCCTCTGACAGTGCAGCACTTGCTCAGTACTGACCCTCTGACAGTGCAGCGTTCCCTCAGTGCTGAGGGAGTGCCGCACTGTCAGAGAGTTAGTACTGAGGGAGTGCTGCACTGTCAGAGGGTCAGTACTGAGGGAGTGCAGCAATGTCAGAGGGTCAGTACTGAGGGAGTGCTGTGGGCAGCACGGTAGCATGGTGGTTAGCGTCAATGCTTCACAGCTCCAGGATCCCAGGTTCGATTCCGGCTTGGGTCACTGTCTGTGCGGAGTCTGCACGTCCTCCCCGTGTCTGCGTGGGTTTCCTCCGGGTGCTCCCGTTTCCTCCCACAGCCCAAAGATGTGCGGGTTAGGTGGATTGGACATGATAAATTGCCCGTAGTGTCCTAAAAAGTAAGGTTAAGTGGGGGGGGGGGTTGTTGGGTTACAGGTATAGGGTGGATACGTGGGTTTGAGTAGGGTGATCATTGCTCGGCACAACATCGAGGGCTGAAGGGCCTGTTCTGTGCTGTACAGTTCTATGTTCTATGTTCTACTGACCCTCTGACAGTGCGGCACTCCCTCAGTACTGACCCACTGACAGTGCAGCACTCCCTCAGTACTGACCCTCTGACAGTGCGGCACTCCCTCAGTACTGACCCACTGACAGTGCAGCACTCCCTCAGTACTGACCCTCTGACAGTGCGTTACTCCCTCAGTACTGACCCTCTGACAGTGCAGCTCCCTCAGTACTCACCCTCTGACAGTGCGGCACTCCCTCAGTACTGACACTCTGACAGTGCAGCGCTCCCTCAGTACTGACCCTCTGACAGTGCGGCACTCCCTCAGTACCGACCCTCTGACAGTAGTCATTACTTTGGCATTCTCTCAAGTTGCTATCTGTCGGTGTGGACTTAAACTGATATCGTTTTTTTTTAGGATGCATACGCCTGGGACTTGAAAAGCAGTAAATAAATAGAATAGTGTACAGAAAGTGGCTACATTCAGTCAATTGATTTTCTGGAGACGCACGTGAGAATGATGAATACTAGCTAAAGATGTGATGTTTGATCGCTACGATCCAAAAGAAAATGCTTCACAAACTGAAATCCCAGTGGCTGCTGGCAATGTCATTGTCGTCGGATTCACGCGACCCCTGAAGGAATGGAGTGGATTGGCCGCCAGCGGTTCATCCCCCTCCAAACCGAAATCACGGCAAGGTGGCCTCCGTGTCTGTGGCTGCCAACCTGTGGGACTTTGCCAGCTGGATGCTCATCGGGAGGGTTGTGATGAAGGTTTGGAAATTCGACCACTCCAAGAATTCTTCAAATTCAGGGAACGCCATCCATGAAGAAGTCTCGGGAAGCACGTGCAAACGTGGGAATGGTTCAGAAAACCTGAGGGACTGTGTTTGGGAGAATACACCACAGAAATTGTCACAAACGATTTAGTGCAGAAGACACCGTGTGAAATGAGCAACCCCTCACTCTGAGATTCTGCCCTCTGGTCCCAGACTCTCCCACACAGGGAAACAGCCTCTCAGAATCGCCCCTCACTCTGAGATTCTGCCCTCTGCTCCCAGACTCTCCCACACGGGGAAACATCCTCTCAGAATCTCCCCTCACTCGGAGATTCTGCCCTCTGGTCCCAGACTCTCCCACACGGGGAAACATCCTCTCAGAATCTCCCCTCACTCTGAGATTCTGCCCTCTGCTCCCAGACTCTCCCACACGGGGAAACATCCTCTCAGAATCTCCCCTCACTCTGAGATTCTGTCCTCTGGGCCCAGACTCTCCCACACGGGGAAACATCCTCTCAGAATCTCCCCTCACTCTGAGATTCTGTCCTCTGCTCCCAGACTCTCCCACACGGGGAAACATCCTCTCAGAATCTCCCCTCACTCTGAGATTCTGCCCTCTGCTCCCAGACTCTCCCACACGGGGAAACATCCTCTCAGAATCTCCCCTCACTCTGAGATTCTGCCCTCTGGGCCCAGACTCTCCCACACGGGGAAACATCCTCTCAGAATCTCCCCTCACTCTGAGATTCTGCCCTCTGCTCTCAGACTCTCCCACACGGGGAAACGTCCTCTCAGAATCTCCCCTCACTCTGAGATTCTGCCCTCTGCTCCCAGACTCTCCCACACGGGGAAACATCCTCTCAGAATCTCCCCTCACTCTGAGATTCTCTCCTCTGCTCCCAGACTCTCCCACACGGGGAAACATCCTCTCAGATTCTCCCCTCACTCTGAGATTCTGTCCTCTGCTCCCAGACTCTCCCACACGGGGAAACATCCTCTCAGAATCTCCCCTCACTCTGAGATTCTGCCCTCTGCTCCCAGACTCTCCCACACGGGGAAACATCCTCTCAGAATCTCCCCTCACTCTGAGATTCTGTCCTCTGGGCCCAGACTCTCCCACACGGGGAAACATCCTCTCAGAATCTCCCCTCACTGAGATCCTGCCCTCTGGTCCCAGACTCTCCCACACGGGGAAACATCCTCTCAGAATCTCCCCTCACTCTGAGATTCTGCCCTCTGGGCCCAGACTCTCCCACACGGGGAAACATCCTCTCAGAATCTCCCCTCACTCTGAGATTCTGTCCTCTGCTCCCAGACTCTCCCACACGGGGACACATCCTCTCAGAATCTCCCCTCACTCTGAGATTCTGCCCTCTGCTCCCAGACTCTCCCACACGGGGACACATCCTCTCAGAATCTCCCCTCACTCGGAGATTCTGCCCTCTGCTCCCAGGCTCTCCCACACGGGGAAACATCCTCTCAGAATCTCCCCTCACTCTGAGATTCTGTCCTCTGGGCCCAGACTCTCCCACACGGGGAAACATCCTCTCAGAATCTCCCCTCACCCTGAGATTCTGTCCTCTGGGCCTAGACTCTCCCACACGGGGAAACATCCTCTCAGAATCTCCCCTCACTCTGAGATTCTGCCCTCTGGGCCCAGACTCTCCCACACGGGGAAACATCCTCTCAGAATCTCCCCTCACTCTGAGATTCTGTCCTCTGGGCCCAGACTCTCCCACACGGGGAAACATCCTCTCAGAATCTCCCCTCACTGAGATTCTGCCCTCTGGTCCCAGACTCTCCCACACGGGGAAACATCCTCTCAGAATCTCCCCTCACTCTGAGATTCTGTCCTCTGCTCCCAGACTCTCCCACACGGGGACACATCCTCTCAGAATCTCCCCTCACTCTGAGATTCTGCCCTCTGGGCCCAGACTCTCCCACACGGGGAAACATCCTCTCAGAATCTCCCCTCACTCTGAGATTCTGTCCTCTGGTCCCAGACTCTCCCACACGGGGAAACATCCTCTCAGCATCGACCCTCACTCTGAGATTCTGTCCTCTGCTCCCAGACTCTCCCACACGGGGAACATCCTCTCAGAATCTCCCCTCACTCTGACATTCTGCCCTCTGCTCCCAGACTCTCCCACACGGGGACACATCCTCTCAGAATCTCCCCTCACTCTGAGATTCTGCCCTCTGGTCCCAGACTCTCCCACACGGGGAAACATCCTCTCAGAATCTCCCCTCCCTCTGAGATTCTGTCCTCTGCTCCCAGTCTCTCCCACACGGGGAAACATCCTCTCAGAATCTCCCCTCACTCTGAGATTCTGCCCTCTGCTCCCAGACTCTCCCACACGGGGAAACATCCTCTCAGACTCTCCCCTCACTCTGAGATTCTGTCCTCTGGTCCCAGACTCTCCCACACGGGGAAACATCCTCTCAGAATCTCCCCTCCCTCTGAGATTCTGTCCTCTGCTCCCAGTCTCTCCCACACGGGGAAACATCCTCTCAGAATCTCCCCTCACTCTGAGATTCTGCCCTCTGCTCCCAGACTCTCCCACACGGGGAAACATCCTCTCAGAATCTCCCCTCACTCTGAGATTCTGCCCTCTGCTCCCAGACTCTCCCACACGGGGAAACATCCTCTCAGACTCTCCCCTCACTCTGAGATTCTGTCCTCTGCTCCCAGACTCTCCCACACGGGGAAACATCCTCTCAGCATCGACCCTTTCAAACCCCCGGAGAATCCGGAATGTCTCAATCAGGTTGCCAATGAGGACAGGTCTGGCCTACTCAACCTCTCATCAAAAGAAAATCCCTCCCTACCCAGGGGCAACCCAGTCAACCTTCCCTGGACCAACTCCAATATCAGTACATCTTTCCTTAGATAACTGCTCACCGTATTCCAGGTGTGGTCTAACTCGTGCCTTGTGCAGTTTTAGCAAGACTTCCCAATGTTTATACACCATTCCCTTTGGAATAAAGGCCAACGTTCCATTTGCCTTCCCAATGACCTGCTGACCTTGCATGCTGGCTTTTTGTACACAAGGACCACCAAATCTCGCCCCCCCATGATGCAGCTTTCTGCAATCTCTCTCCATTTCAATAATATTCAGCTTCTTTATTCTTCCGACCAAAGTGCAGAGGACATGGTGGACATGTGACAAGTGGGGGGGGGCGGCATTGTGGCACTACTGCTTCTCAGTGCCAGGGTCCCAGGTTCGATTCCGGCCTCGGGTCACCGTCTGTGAGGAGTCTGCACTTTCTCCCCGTGTCTGCGTGGGTTCCCTCCGGGTGCTCCGGTTTCCTCCCACAGTCCAAAGATGTCCATGTTAGGTGGATTGGCCATGCTAAATTGTCCCTTAGTGTCCAAAGATGTACAGGTTGGGTGGATTGGCCGTGTTAAATTGTCCCTTAGCGTCCAAAGATGTGCAGGTTGGGTGGATTGGCCGTGTTAAATTGTCCCTTAGTGTCCAAAGATGTGCAGGTTAGGTGGATTGGCCGTGTTAAATTGTCCCTTAGTGTCCAAAGATGTACAGGTTAGGTGGATTAGCCGTGTTAAATTGTCCCTCAGTGTCCAAAGATGTACAGGTTAGGTGGATTGGCCGTGTTAAATTGTTCCTTAGTGTCCAAAGATGTACAGGTTAGGTGGATTGGCCGTGTTAAATTGTCCCTTAGTGTCCAAAGATGTACAGGTTAGGTGGATTGGCCGTGTTAAATTGTCCCTTAGTGTCCAAAGATGTGCAGGTTAGGTGGATTGACCGTGTTAAATTGTCCCTTAGTGTCCAAAGATGTGCAGGTTAGGTGGATTGGCCATGTTAAATTGTCCCTTAGTCTCCAAAGATGTGCAGGTTAGGTGGATTGGCCGTGTTAAATTGTCCCTTAGTGTCCAAAGATGTGCAGGTTAGGTGGATTGGCCGTGTTAAATTGTCCCTTAGTGCCCAAAGATATACAGGTTAGGTGGATTGGCCGTGTTAAATTGTCCCTTAGTGTCCAAAGATGTACAGTTTAGGTGGATTGGCTGTGTTAAATTGTACCTTAGTGTCCAAAGATGTCCAGGTTAGGTGGATTGGCCGTGTTAAATTGTCCCTTAGTGTCCAAAGATGTGCAGGTAGGGTGGGGTTGTCGGGTCGTGGGCCTGTGAGCTCAATGGGCCTGGCTCGGGTGCTTCTTCCAGAGGGTCGGTGCTGTCTCGATGGGCTGAATGGCCTCCTTCTGCACTGTCGGAATTCTATGGTTCTACGGACACAACGTTCCGGATTCCACATTCGCCATCTATTCCCCTCCCTGCTTCACCAGAATCCACTCCCTTCAACTCAAAAAACATTCAGCGACCTCCCGCCTCCTCCTGAGGCAGAGAGATTCCCCCGTCGCCCAATCCTCTGAGAGAAATAATTCCCCTCGTCTCCGGCCTAAAGCGGAGGGCCCCCATTTTAAACCCGTGACCCCCCCTCCCATCGTTCAGGACCCGCCCACAAGAGGAAACATCCTTTCCACAGCCACCTAGTGGGGAAGGTTCCGGATCTTATAAACTTCAATCCAGTCACCCCCCCCCCTCAATCTTCTAAACTCTGCTGGGAGGGAGCCCAGTCTGACCTTCCCTCGTCAGACACCCCGCTTATTCCACGTATCGATCCAGTAAACCTCCTCTGAACCTCCTCCAACCCATTCAAATCCTTCCTTTAAATCAGGAGACCAAAACTGCACACAGTCTTCGAGATGTAATCTCACCAACGCCCTGGACAACGGAAGCGTTTGAAGAATGAGTTATTCGAGTTAAGGATGGCCAGTGTTGCAGATGACCATCGGCTGCTTGTCACTTTGGTGGGGGTGAGCTTGTGCTGGCGATTTAACTTGAGGGTCGCCGCACCTCAGGCGAGGGGTGAGATTGAGAAGGCGGGGCCCTTCATGAACAACCTCACCCAGGACGGGAAGTGAGCCAGTGCTTCTGGCCTCGCTCGGGAGTTGAATTGATATCTGGCCACCTGCCAGGTGAGGCTGGTGAATATTTTGCTTCAGAAAATGAAGCGGTCTAGGTGAGGGAGAGTAAAGTGACGGAAAGGAGTTTCCCACGCTGCTATCAAGCGGCACTTACTTGTCAATAACGCCCAGGGACGCTCAGTTGGGTTCCGCCAGGGTCACTCAGCTCCTGACCTCCTTACAGCCACGCCCCACTGAAGCCCACGCCTCCACCCCGTAACCCAATAACCCCACCTAACCTTTTTTTTTTGGACACTCGGGGGCAATTTATCGTGGCCAATCCACCTAACCTGCACATCTTTGGACTTGGGAGAGGAAACCGGAGCACCCGGAGGAAACCCACGCAGACACGGGGAGAACGTGCAGACTCCGCACAGTCACCCAAGCCGGAAATCGAACCCGGTCCCTGACGCTGAGAGGCAGCAGCGCTAACCACTATGCCACTGTGCCCCCAATTTGGTCTGTGATCAATGCCTTTCAACATTTCTTTCTTTGATGGGTCTAATGCCCAATGCGTTTTCCAAACTCCCACAGGCCTACATTTCTCATTCGCTATCAGCCGTACTTCCCTCCACTCTGTAATGGTGGCTGAAGCTGCCACTTTCAATCTTGCCAATCATTCCCCAAAAGTAAGTACTCCATTCACTGGGAATTTCGTAACCAGTCCGACAACTACTGGACACTAATTCACACTCCAATTGTACTTTATATAATGGAACTGGGCTATAATCCCCCACCTATCCCATTCACTAATACCTCCACTGAAATGGTGAAAAACTTATTCACACCAAAGAATTGAGTCAGGTCAGTTTATTGGCAAAAGCTTTTGGGGGAAAGCCAGGCACTCCGCAGTACGCGTGGTCACCTTCTCCATTCTACAATGGCTATTAACCTCTTTTATACATGTACACACTTGGTTAGTTCCTCATTAGTTTGGGGGTTACATACACGACCAATTAGGCCCCCCTAGCAACAATTAGCTTCCAATCACATTCCTCTGAGACCATCCGTTAACTAACATCCACAACTCCTGGTCCACAATTACAAGGATAACATGTGTCTCAAAAGTTAAACGGTCCGTTTGTCAGAAACATAAGAACATCAGAACTAGGAGCAGGAGTCGGCCATCTGGCCCCTCGAGCCTGCTCCGCCATTCAATGGGATCATGGCTGATCTTTTGTGGACTCAGCTCCTCTTTCCGGCCCGAACACCATAACCCTTAATCCCTTCAAAAATCTATCTATCTTTATCTTAAAAACATTTAATGAAGGAGCCTCAACTGCTTCACTGGGCAAGGAATTCCATAGATTCACAACCCTTTGGGTGAAGAAGTTCCTCCTAAACTCAGTCCTAAATCTACTTCCCCTTATTTTGAGGCTATGCCCCCTAGTTCTGCTGTCACCCGCCAGTGGAAACAACCTGCCCGCATCTATCTTATCTATTCCCTTCATAATTTTAAATGCTTCTATAAGATCCCCCTCATCTTTCTAAATTCCAACGAGTACAGTCCCAGTCTGCTCAACCTCTCCTCGTAATCCAACCCCTTCAGCTCTGGGATTAACCTAGTGAATCTCCTCTGCACACCCTCCAACGCCAGTATGTCCTTTCTCAAGTAAGGAGACCAAAACTAAACACAATACTCCAGGTGTGGCCTCACTAACACCTTATACAATTGCAGCATAACCTCCCTAGTCTTAAACTCCATCCCTCTAGCAATGAAGGACAAAACTCCATTTGCCTTCTTAATCACCTGTTGCACCTGCAAACCAGCTTTCTGTGACTCATGCACCAGCACACCCAAGTCTCTTTGCACAGCGGCATGCTTTAATATTTTATCGTTTAAATAATAATCCCGTTTGCTGTTATTCCTACCAAAATGGATAACCTCACATTTGTCAACATTGTATTCCATCTGCCAGACCCTAGCCCATTCACTTAACCTATCCAAATCCCTCTGCAGACTTCCAGTATTCTCTGCACTTTTTGCTTTACCACTCATCTTAGTGTCGTCTGCAAACTTGGACACATTGCCCTTGGTCCCCAACTCCAAATCATCAATGTAAATTGTGAACAATTGTGGGCCCAACACGGATCCCTGAGCGACACCACTAGCTACTGATTGCCAACCAGAGAAACACCCATTAATCCCCACTGCTTTCTATTAATTAACCAATCCTCTATCTATACTACTTTACCCTTAATGCCATGCATCTTTATCTTATGCAGAAACCTTTTGTGTGGCACCTTGTCAAAGGCTTTCTGGAAATCCAGATATACCACATCCATTGGCTCCCCGTTATCTACTGCACTGGTAATGTCCTCAAAAAATTCCACTCAATTAGTTAGGCACGACCTGCCCTTTATGAACCCATGCTGCGTCTGCCCAATGGGACAATTTCCATCCAGATGCCTCGCTATTTCTTCCTTGATGATAGATTCCAGCATCTTCCCTACTACCGAAGTTAAGCTCACTGGCCTATAATTACCCGCTCTCTGCCTACCTCCTTTTTTATACAGTGGTGTCACGTTTGCTAATTTCCAATCCACCGGGACCACCCCAGAGTTTAGTGAATTTTGGTAAATTATCACTAGTGCATTTGCAATTTCCCTAGCCATCTCTTTTAGCACTCTGGGATGCATTCCATCAGGACCAGGAGACTTGTCTACCTTTAGCCCCATTAGCTTACCCATCACTCCCTCCTTAGTGATAACAATCCTCTCAAGGTCCTCACCTGTCATAGCCTCATTTCTATCAGTCGCTGGCATGTTATTTGTGTCTTCCACTGTGAAGACCGACCCAAAAAACCTGTTCAGTTCCTCAGCCATTTCCTCATCTCCCATTATTAAATCTCCCTTCTCATCTTCTAAAGGACCAATATTTACCTTAGTCACTCTTGTTTGTTTTATATATTTGTAGAAACTTTTACTATCTGTTTTTATATTCTGAGCAAGTTTACTCTTAGAATCTCTTACTCTTCTTTCCATCTATTTGAGTAGTTTTCTGATTTCCAAGTCCTCTAGTCTCCCACTAACCTTTGCCACTGTATGCTTTTTCCTTCAATTTGATATTCTCCCTTATTGCTTTAGATATCCACGGTCTATTTTCCCTCTTTCTTCCGTCCTTCCTTTTTGTTGGGATAAACCTTTGCTGAGCACTGTGAAAAATCGCTTGGAAGGTTCTCCACTGTTCCTCAACTGTTCCACCATAAAGTCTTAGCTCCCAGTCTACCTTAGCTAGTTCTTCTCTCATCCCATTGTGATCTCCTTTGTTTAACCACAAAACCCGAGTATTTGATTTACCTTCTCACCCTCCATCTCTATTTTAAATTCCACCATGTTGTGATTGCTCCTTCCGAGAGGATCCCTAACTATGAGATCATGAATCAATCCTGTCTCATTACACAGGACAAGATCTAGGACCGCTTGTTCCCTCGTAGGTTCCATTACATACTGTTCTAGGAAACTATCGTGGATACATTCTATAAACTCCTCCTCAAGGCTGACTTGACCGACCTGGTTAAACAAATTGACATGTAGATTAAATCCCCCATGATAAGTGCTGTACCATTTCTACATGCATTAGTTATTTCTTTGTTTATTGCCTGCCCCACCATAATGTTACTATTTGGTGGCCGATAGAATACTCCCATCAGTGACTTTTTTGCCTTACGAAACAGAATGACTCAGCAATTAATCGCAACGTTGTAGATGTCAGCAAGCCAGTTAGAGAATGACTCGCCCATCATTGCACAATTAGATTGCCGTGGTGAGTAAGCTAATATGGAATGACTCAGCAGTCCACACTATTGCTGGCATAAGCTAATAATTAAACATAATAAAGCAGAGAGATTCTTAATGAATAAATTAATAACCTCGAATGTAAATTTCCTTCAACACCACCCTCATCGGGGATGGTTTAGCCCAGTGGGCCAAAGAGCTGGCTTGCAATGCAGAACAAGGCCAGCAGCGCGGGTTCAATTCCCGTACCGGCCTCCCCGAACAGGCGCCGGAATGTGGCGACTAGGGGCTTTTCACAGTCACGTCATTGAAGCCTACTGGTGACAATAAGCGATTATTATTATTATTATTCATTGTGCTCTCCAGTAAGAGAGCTTGAGCAGCCCCTGTGTCCTTTCAGGTACAGTAAGAAGGTCTGACAACACCAGGTTAAAGTCCAACAGGTTTGTTTCGAATCACTAGCTTTCGGAGAGCAGCTCCTTCCTCAGGTTCAGATAGTTCTAGGGTAGAACGTGCGGACTCCACACCGTGACCCAAGCCGGGAATCGAACCTGGGACCCTGGCGCTGTGACGTAACAGTGCTAACCACTGCGCTGCCGTGCCGTTCCCCCCTGAGTCCAGTTAAAGTTAACAGTCTGCCTTGTAGTACTCTCCACATTTTGTTCGCTTTTCGGAATATCTTCCTTTTGAACCCCCATAAATCCCACAGGTTTTCCTTGCAGCTTCCAACATTCTGAACCAACGTGTCCCATTTTATTACAACGGTAGCACCGAGGCTTTTGAGTCTCGCCTTCACTCTCAGCACCTCCCTTCCTTGTCTGAGGAGATATATTCCCAGCCATCCATTCCCTGCCGTCCTCACACTGTTCCATTTCCCGTCCTTTTCAAAATTACGGGGGGGTGATGGAAGAAAGGTTTAAATTGATGGAGGAGCTCATAATGGTCAGCCATAATTGCTGCCTGTCTAGCAGTTTGTAGGCTCTGGTCTTCAACATGGATTCTTACTATCGAAGGTAAGGAATTCTTTAACTTCTCTCAGAGAATCACCTCTCCCAGAGCCTCCGAGGGAGCTGCTCGTACCCAATGCTCGTACCCATCTGTTAAAATGGTTCTGCTTAACCCTTTTGAAATTGGCTTACGTCTGGCCAGTCTGTCTCCTTGAACTCCGATCTGCTTCCGGTGCCAATTCAGACGCATCTGGAACAGCTTTTTTCACCTCATCGTTATTCCGACACCAAAGTCCTGTGCTCGGCCTGTCAATTTACTCTGCACAGGTGAGGTTTGGCGTGCAAGTAGTCCTCCTGTTGTACCTTCGCCAGGTCGTAGGGCCGGAGAGTCAGAGACAAGGCCCTTCGGCCCAACCGTATCTGCGCTTGTCAAAAACGACCACCGAACTACTCTAGTCCCATTTTCCAACTTTTGGCATTGTCTGCTAATCTCTGCCACTCACGTCATTGACGCCTCATGTTTTGGGGACATGCCCTGCTGTTGCGCCTGGCATCAACCCCCGATCCCCCATCCAGGGCACATTTCCCCCCCCCCCCCCCACCCACCACCACCACCACGACCATTCTGTCTGTACCCGCTCCATCCAAACCTTTCTGAATTTTAATGGCCTCTTTTTCCGAGTGAGGGGGGAGCCACGAGCCGATTGTTTGCCTTCCCCCAGTGGCTTTAACCTCCCCACTTGCCTCTCACTCGCCAAATCATTAACGCTGTGAAATATCGAAAGAGATTTTGGGGGAGGGGGGGGGGGGGGGCACACAATATTGTCAGGAACAGTGTCGGGCAGATCAGGAACTGATGGGGGTTCCCCGAGCTCCTCAGACCAAGTTTCCTGCGGAATCCTGCGGAATCCTGCTAGATGGGGCGTTTCCCACATTCCCAGTCCGCCCCCCCCCCCCCCCGCCCCTCTCCCCCGCTCCCCGGATGGTCGCCATGGGTACAGGTTCACCCCCAATATTGATCTGAAGAGCAGCAAAGCACACTGCAATCCTGCCAAGCACGGAAGTAAAGTCCACAGCGTTTATTGACTGAAGTATTAATATCGTATCCTGGCTCCTCTCCCACATTCCACCCTCCACAGCCTGGAGGTCATCCCAAATCCAGCTCTGCAACGCAACTCGGAAAAGGCCTCGTGGCCCAGAAACCCCGTGATAGTCAAACAACACTGGCCCTAAATTCATAACCTTCTCCTCTAATCCCCCTGTGGCATCAGCCTCATCCCTCCCTATCTCTGTAACGCCCTCCAGCCCCTACAACCCTCCCTATCTCTGTAACGCCCTCCAGCCCCTACAACCCTCCCTATCTCTGTAACCTCCTCCAGCCCCTACAACCCTCCCTATCTCTGTAACCTCCTCCAGCCCCTACAACCCTCCCTATCTCTGTAAATGCCTCCAGCCCCTACAACCCTCCCTATCTCTGTAACCTCCTCCAGCCCCTACAACCCTCCCTATCTCTGTAACCTCCTCCAGCCCCGACAACCCTCCCTATCTCAGTGACCTCCTCCAGTCCCTACACCCCTCCCTATCTCAGTGACCTCCTCCAGTCCCTACACCCTCCCTATCTCTGTAACCTCCTCCAGCCCCTACAACCCTCCCTATCTCTGTAACCCCCTCCAGCCCCTACACCCCTCCCTATCTCTGTAACCTCCTCCAGCCCCTACAACCCTCCCTATCTCTGTAACCTCCTCCAGCCCCTACACCCCTCCCTATCTCTGTAACCTCCTCCAGCCCCTACAACTCTCCCTATCTCTGTAAACTCCTTGAGTCCCTACAACCCTCCTTATCTCTGTAACCTCCTCCAGCCCCTACAACCCTCCCTATCTCAGTGACCTCCTCCAGTCCCTACAACCCTCCCTATCTCTGTAACCTTCCTCCAGCCCTACACCCCTCCCTATCTCTGTAACCTCCTCCAGCCCCCACACCCTCCGCTACCTCAGTGACCCCTCCAGTCCCTACAATCCGCCCTAAATCTCTGTAACCTTCTCCACAGCCCCTACAACCCTCCCTAATCTCTGTACCTACTCCAGCCCCCAAACCTCCCTTATCTCTGTAACCTCCTCCAGCCCCTACAGACCCTCCCTATCTCTGTAACCTCCTCCAGCCCCTACAACCCTCCCTATCTCTGTAACCTCCTCCAGCCCGACAACCCTCCCTATCTCTGTAACTCCTCCAGCCCCGACAAACCCTCCCTATCTCTGTAACCTCCTCCAGCCCCTACAACCCTCCCTATCTCTGTAAACCTCCTCCAGCCCCTACAACCCTCCTATCTCTGTAAATGCCTCCAGCCCCTACACCCTCCCTATCTCTGTAACCTCCTCCAGCCCTACAACCCTCCCTATCTCTGTAAACCTCCTCCAGCCCCTACAACCCTCCCTATCTCAGTGACCTCCTCCAGTCCCTACACCCCTCCCTATCTCATGTACCTCCTCCAGTCCCTACAACCCTCCCTATCTCTGTAACCTCCTCCAGTACCTACACCCCTCCCTATCTCTGTAACCTCCTCCAGCCCCTACAACCCTCCCTATCTCTGTAACCTCCTCCAGCCCCTACACCCCTCCCTATCTCTGTAACCTCCTCCAGCCCTACAACCCTCCCTATCTCTGTAACCTCCTCCAGCCCCTACACCCCTCCCTATCTCTGTAACCTCCTCCAGCCCCTACAACTCCTCCCTATCTCGGTAAACTCCTTGAGTCCCTACAACCCTCCTATCTCTGTAACCTCCTCCAGCCCCTACAACCCTCCCTATCTCAGTGACCTCCTCCAGTCCCTACAACCCTCCCTATCTCTGTAACCTCCTCCAGCCCCTACACCCCTCCCTATCTCTGTAACCTCCTCCAGCCCCACAACCCTCCCTACCTCAGTGACCCCCTCCAGTCCCTACAATCCTCCCTATCTCTGTAACCTCCTCCAGCCCCTACAACCCTCCCTATCTCTGTAACCTCCTCCAGCCCCCACAAACCCTCCCTATCTCTGTAACCTCCTCCAGCCCCTACACCCTCCCTATCTCTGTAACCTCCTCCAGCCCCTACAACCCTCCCTATCTCTGTAACCTCCTCCAGCCCGACAACCCTCCCTATCTCTGTAACTCCTCCAGCCCCGACAACCCTCCCTATCTCTGTAACCTCCTACAGCCCCTACAACCCTCCCTATCCCTGTAACCTCATCCAGCCACTACAACCCTCCCTATCTCTGTAACCTCCTCCAGCCCCTACAACCCTCCCTATCTCTGTAACCTCCTCCAGCCCCTACAACCCCTCCCTAACTCTGTAACCTCATCCAGCCCCACAACCCACGCTATCTCAGTAACCTCCTCCAGTCCCTACACCCCTCCCTATGTCTATAACCTCCTCCAGTCCCTACACCCCTCCCTATCACTGGAACCTCCTCCAGCCCCTAAAACCCTCAGTATCTCAGTAACCTCCTCCAGTCCCTACAACCCTCCCTATCTCAGTAACCTCCTCCAGTCCCTACAACCACTCCCTTTCTCTGTAACTTCCTCCAGACCCTATACCCCTCCCTATCTCTGTAACCTCCTCCAGCCCCCACAACCCTCCCTATCTCTGTAACCTCCTGCAGCCCCTGCAACCCTCCCTATCTCTGTAACCTCCAGCCCCTACAACCCTCCCTATCTCTGTAACCTCCTCCAGCCCCCAAAACCCTCCCAATTTCTGTAACCTCCTCCAGTCCCTACACCATTCCCTATCTCTGTAACCTCCTCCAGCCCCCACAACCCTCCCTATCTCTGAAACCTCCTCCAGTCCCTACACCCCTCCCTATCTCTGTAACCTCCTCCAGCCCCTACACACCTCCCTATCTCTGTAACCTCCTACAGCCCCTACAACCCTCCCTATCTCTGTAAATGCCTCCAGCCCCTACAACCCTCCCTATCTATGTAACCTCCAACCCCTACAACCCTCCATATCTCGGTAACATCCTCCAGCCCGTACAACCTTCCCTATCCCTGCAACCTCCTCCAAACACTACAACCCTCCCCATCTCTGTAACCTCCTCCAGCCCCTACAACCCTCCCTATCCCTGTAACCTCATCCAGCCCCTACAACCCTCCCTATCTCTGTAACGTCCTCCAGCCCCTACAACCCTCCCTATCTCTGTAACCTCCTCCAACTCCCTACAACTCTCCATATCTCTGTAACCTCCAGCCCCCACAACCCTCCTTATCTCTGTAATCTCCTCCAGCCCCTACAACCCTCCCTATCTCTGTAACCTCCTCCAGTCCCTACAACCCTCCCTATCTCAGTAACCTCCTCCAGCCCCTACACCCCTCCCTAACTCTGTAACCTCATCCGGCCCCCACAACCCTCCCTATCTCAGTAACCTCCTCCAGTCCCTACAACCCTCCCTATCTCTGTAACCTCCTCCAGTCCCTACAACCCCTCCCTATCTCTGTAACCTCCTCCAGCCCCTACAACCCTCCCTATCTCTGTAACCTCCTCCAGTCCCCTACACCACTCCCTATCTCTGTAACCTCCTCCAGACCCTACAACCCCTCCCTATCTCTGTAACCTCCTCCAGCCCCCACAACCCTCCCTATCTCTGTAACCTCCTCCAGCCCCTACAACCCTCCCTATCTCTGTAACCTCCTCCAGCCCCTACAACCCTCCCTATCTCTGTAACCTCCTCCAGCCCCACAACCCTCCCTATCTCTGTAACCTCCTCCAGCCCCTACACCATCCCTATCTCTGTAACCTCCTCCAGCCCTACAACCCTCCCTATCTCAGTAACCTCCTCCAGCCCCTACAACCCTCCCTATCTCTGTAACCTCCTCCAGCCCCTACAACCCTCCCTATCTCTGTAAACCTCCTCCAGTCCCTACACCCCTCCCTATCTCTGTAACCTCCTCCAGCCCCTACAACCCCTCCCTATCTCTGTACCTCCTCCAGACCCTACAACCCTCCCTATCTCAGTGACCTCCTCCAGTCCCTACAACCCTCCCTATCTCTGTAACCCCCTCCAGTCCCTACAACCCTCCCTATCTCTGTAACCTCCTCCAGGCCCTACAACCCTCCCTATCTCTGTAACCTCCTCCAGCCCCTACAACCCTCCCTATCTCTGTAACCTCCTCCAACCGCCTACATCCCTCCCTATCTCTGTAAATGCCTCCAGCCCCTACAACCCTCCCTATCTATGTAACCTCCAACCCCTACAACCCTCCATATCTCGGTAACCTCCTCCAGCCCCTACAACATTCCCTATCCCTGCAACCTCCTCCAAACACTACAACCCTCCCCATCTCTGTAACCTCCTCCAGCCCCTACAACCCTCCCTATCTCTGTAACTTCCTCCAGTCCCTACAACCCTCCCTATCTCTGTAACATCCTCCAGACTCTACAACCCTCCCTATCTCTGTAACCTCCTCCAGCCACTACAACCCTCCCTATCTCTGTAACCTCCTCCAGCCCCTACAACCCCTCCCTATCTCTGTAAACCTCCTCCAGAACCGACAATCCTCCCTATCTCTGTAACCTCCAGCCCCTACAAGCCCTCCCTATCTCTGTAACCTCCTCCAGCACCTACACCCCCCTCCCTATCCCTGTAACCTCCTCCAGTCCCTACACCCCTCCCTATCTCAGTAACCTCCACCAGTCCCTACACCACTCCCTTTCTCTGTAACTTCCTCCAGACCCTATACCCCTCCCTATCTCTGTAACCTCCTCCAGCCCCCACAAACCTCCCTATCTCTGTAAGCTCCTGCAGACCCTACAACCCTCCCTATCTCTGTAACCTCCTCCAGCCCCCACAACACTCCCAATCTGTGTAACCTCCTCCAGCCCCTACACCATTCCCTATCACTGTAGCCTCCTCCGGCCCCTACAACCCTCCCTATCTCTGTAACCTCCGGCCCCAACAACCCTCCCTATCTCTGTAACCTCCGGCCCCAACAACCCTCCCTATCTCAGTAACCTCCTCCAGTCCCTACACTCCTCCCAATCTCTGTAACCTCCGCCAACCCCCACAACCCTCCCTATCTCTGAAACCTCATCCAGTCCCTACACCCCTCCCTATCTCTGTAACCTCCCCCAGCCCCTACACCCCTCCCTATCTCTGTAACCACCTCCAGCCCCCACAACCCTCCCTATCTCTGTAACCTCCTACAGCCCCTACAACCCTCCCTATCTCTGTAAATGCCTCCAGCCCCTACAACCCTCCCTATCTATGTAACCTCCAACCCCTACAACCCTCCATATCTCGGTAACATCCTCCAGCCCGTACAACCCTCCCTATCCCTGCAACCTCCTCCAAACACTACAACCCTCCCCATCTCTGTAACCTCCTCCAGCCCCTACAACCCTCCCTATCTCTGTAACTTCCTCCAGCCCCAACAACCCTCCCTAGCTCTGTAACCTCCTCCAGACCCTACAATCCTCCCTATCTCTGTACCCTCCTCCAGCCCCTACAACCCTCCCTATCTCTGTAACCTCCTCCAGAACCTACAATCATCCCTATCTCTGTAACCTCCTCCAGACCCTACAATCCTCCCTATCTCTGTGACCTCCTCCAGCCTCTACAACCCTCCCTATCTCTGTAACCTCCTCCAGCCCCTACAACCCTCCCTATCTCTGTAACCTCCTCCAGTCCCCACAACCCTCCCTGTCTCTGTAACTTCCTCCAGTCCCTACAATCCCTCCCTATCTCTGTAACCTCCTCCAGTCCCCTACAACCGTCCCTATCTCTGTAACTTCCTCCAGTCCCTACAACCCTCCCTACCTCTGTAACCTCCTTGAGGCCCCGAAAACCCTCCCTATCTCTGTAACCTCCTTGAGGCCCCGAAAACCCTCCGTATCACTGTAACCCCCACCAGCCCCTATAACCCGGAATCTCTGTAACCTCTTCCATCCTCTACAACACCTATCTCTCTAACCACCTCAAGCCCCAAAAACTCTCCCTGTCTCTGGAACCTCGTCCAGCCCCTACAACCCTCCCTATCTCTGTAACCTCCTCCAGCCCCGACAACCCGCCGTATCTCTGTAACCTCCTCCAGCCCCTTCAACCCTCCCTATCTCTGTAACCTCCTACAGCCCCTACAAACCTCCCTATCTCTGTAAATGCCTCCAGCCCCTACAACCCTCCCTATCTCTGTAACCTCCTCCTACCCCTACAACCCTCCCTATCTCTGTAACCTCCTCCAGACCCTACACCCTCCCTATCTCTGTAACCTCTTCCAGCCCCTACAACCCTCCCTCTCTCTGTAACCTCCAGCCCCTACACCCCTCCCTATCTCTGTAACCTCCTCCAGCCTCTACAGCTCTCGCTATCTCTGCAACCTCCTCCAGTCCGCACAACCATTCCTATCTCTACAGCCTCTACCAGTCCCTACAACCTTCCCAATCTCTGTAACCTCCTCCAGCCCCTACAACCCTCCCTATCTCTGCAGCCTCCTCCAGTCCCTACAATCCTCCCTATCTCTGTAACCTCCTCCAGTCCCTACAGTCCACCCTATCTCTGTAACCTCCTCCAGATCCTACAACCCTTCCTATCTCTGTAACCTCCTCCAGCTCCGAAAACCCTCCCTATCTCTGTAACCTCCTACAGCCCCTACAAACATCCCTATCTCTGTAAATGCCTCCCCGCCCCTACAACCCTCCCTATCTCTGTAACCTCCTCCAACCCCTACAACCCTCCCTATCTCGGTAACCTCCAGCCCCTACAACATTCCCTAACTCTGTAACCTCCTCCAGCCCCTACAACCCTCCCTATCTCTGTAACCTCCTCCAGACCCTACAACCCTCCCTATCTCTGTAACCTCTTCCAGCCCCTACAACCCTCCCTATCTCTGTAACATCCTCCAGCCCCTACACCCCTCCCTATCTCTGTAACCTCCTCCAGCCTCTACAGCCCTCCCTATCTCTGTAACCTCCTCCAGTCCCAACTACCCTCCCTATCTCTGTAACCTCCTCCAGCCCCTACAACCCTCCCTATCTCTGTAACCTCCTCCAGTCCCAACTACCCTCCCTATCTCTGTAACCTCCTCCAGACCCTACAATCCTCCCTATCTCTGTAACCTCCTCCAGCCTCTACAACCCTCCCTATCTCTGTAACCTCCTCCAGACCCTACAATCCTCCCTATCTCTGTAACCTCCTCCAGCCTCTACAACCCTCCCTATTTCTGTAACCTCCTCCAGCCTCTACACCCCTCCCTATCTCTGTAAACTCCTCCAGTCCCAACTACCCTCCCTATCTCTGTAACCTCCTCCAGTCCCAACTACCCTCCCTATCTCTGTAACCTCCTCCAGTCCCAACTATCCTCCCAATCTCTGTAACCTCCTCCAGCCCCTACAACCCTCCCTATCTCTGTAACCTCCTCCAGTCCCAACTACCCTCCATTTCTCTGTAACCTCCTCCAGACCCTACAATCCTCCCTATCTCTGTAACCTCCTCCAGCCTCTGCAACCCTCCTTATCTCTGCAACCTCCTCCAGTCCGCACAACCATTCCTATCTCTGCAGCCTCTACCAGTCCCTACAACCTTCCCAATCTCTGTAACCTCCTCCAGCCCCTACAATCCTCCCTATCTCTGTAACCTCCTCCAGCTCCGAAAACCCTCCCTATCTCTGTAACCTCCAACCCCTGCAACCCTCCATATCTCGGTAACCTCCTCCAGCCCCTACAACCTTCCCTATCCCTGCAACCTCCTCCAAACACTACAACCCTCCCCATCTCTGTAACCTCCTCCAGCCCCTACAACCCTCCCTATCTCTGTAACTTCCTCCAGCCCCAACAACCCTCCCTATCTCTGTACCTCCTCCAGACCCTACAACCCTCCCTATCTCTGTAACCTCCTCCATCCCCGACAACCCTCCCTATCTCTGTAACCTCCTCCAGCCCCATAACCCTCCCTATCTCTGTAACCTCCTCCAGCACCGACAACCCTCCCTATCTCTGTAACCTCCTCCAGAACCTACAATCCTCCCTATCTCTGTAACCTCCTCCAGACCCTACAATCCTCCCTATCTCTGTAACCTCCTCCAGCCTCTACAACCCTCCCTATCTCTGTAACCTCCTCCAGTCCCCACAACCCTCCCAATCTCTGTAACTTCCTCCAGTCCCTACAATCCTCCCTATCTCTGTAACCTCCTCCAGTCCCTACAACCGTTCCTATCTCTGCAGCCTCCTCCAGTCCCCACAACCCACCCTATCTCTGTAACCTCCTCCAGCCCCTACAACCCTCCCTATCTCTGTAACCTCCTCCAGCCCCCACAACCCTCCCTATCTCTGTAACCATCTCCAGTCCCCACAACCCTCCCTATCTCTGTAACCTCCTCCAGCCCCGACAACCCGCACTATCTCTGTAACCTCCTCCAGCCCCTACAACCCTCCCTATTTCTGTAACCTCCTCCAGCTCCGAAAACCCTCCCTATCTCTGTAACCTCCTACAGCCCCTACAACCCTCCCTATCTCTGTAACCTCCTCCAGCTCCTACAACCCTCCCTATCTCTGTAACCTCCTCCAGCTCCGAAAACCCTCCCTATCTCTGTAACCTCCTACAGCCCCTACAACCCTCCCTATCTCTGTAACTGCCTCCAGCCCCTACAACCCTCCCTATCTCTGTAACCTCCTCCAGCCCCTACAACCCTCCCTATCTCTGTAACCTCCTCCAGACCCTACAACCCTCCCTATCTCTGTAACCTCCTCCAGCCCCTACAACCCTCCCTATCTCTGTAACCTCCTACAGCCCCTACAAACCTCCCTATCTCTGTAAATCCTCCAGCCCCTACAACCCTCCCTATCTCTGTAACCTCCTCCAGCCCCTACAACCCTCCCTATCTCTGTAACCTCCTCCAGCCCCTACAACCCTCCCTATCTCTGTAACCTCCTCCAGCCCCTACAACCCTCCCTATCTCTGTAAATGCCTCCAGCCCCTACAACCCTCCCTATCTCTGTAACCTCCTCCAGACCCTACAACCCTCCCTATCTCTGTAACCTCTTCCAGCCCCTACAACCCTCCCTATCTCTGTATCCTCCAGCCCCTACAACCCTCCCTATCTCTGTAACCTCCTCCAGCCCCTACAACCCTCCCTAACTCTGTAACCTCCTCCAGTCCCTACAACCCTCCCTATCTCTGTAACCTCCTCCAGACCCTACAACACTCCCTATCTCTGTAACCTCTTCCAGCCCCTACAACCTCCCTATCTTTGTATCCTCCAGCCCCTACAACCCTCCCTATCTCTGTAACCTCCTCCAGCCCCTACAACCTTCCCTATCTCTGTAACCTCCTCGTCCCTACAACCCTCCCTATCCCTGTAACATCCTCCAGCCCCTACAACCCTCCCTATCTCTGTAACATCCTCCAGCCCCTACAACCCTCCCTATCTCTGTAACATCCTCCAGCCCCTACAACCCTCCCTATCTCTCTAACTGTAATTATTCCACATCAGACCACGTGGTTATTGATGTTGTCCCATGTGATCATTTGAAGAAAGTTCCTCACCCCTGAGGATTATGGGAGGAATAGAATCATAGATTTCATTGAATTTACAGTGCAGAAGGAGGCCACTCGGCCCATCCAGCTTGCTCCGCCATTCTATTGGATCGCGTTCAATCTGATTGTAACCTCGACCCCACATTCCTGCCGACCCCTTGATGACCTTTCACCCCCCCTCGTTAATCAGGAATCTCTCCCGCTCCGCCTTAACAATATTCCCAGGTTCTGCTCGCGCTGCCTTTTGAGGAAGAGAGTTCCGGAGACTCCCCAGCCTCTGAGGGAAAACATTCCTCCCCATCTCCGTTTGGAATGGGCGACCCCTTATTGTTAAACAGTGACCCCCTCCTCCCCTCCCTCCCCCTCGGTCTAGATTCCCCCACACGAGGAAACATCCTCTCCACATCCGCCCTGTCAACACCCCTCAGCATCTTAAAGGTTTGGATCCAGCGGCCTGTGACTGGGATAAACTCCAGCGGATACCAGCCCAGCCCGTCCAAACTCGCCTCACAAGACACCCCCGCCCATTCCTGGATTCAGCCCAGTGAACCTTCCCTGAACTGATTCCAACACATTGACATCTTTCCGTCAATAAGGAGGCCGACACTGTGGGCAATACTCCAGATGTGGCCTCTCCAACCTCCTGGACAACCGGATCCCAACCTCCCGACTTTTATATCCGATTCCCCTCCCCATAAACAACGACGTTCTTTAACTTTCCCAATCACTCGCTGTACCCGTACCCCGGCCTTTTGTGGTTCATGCCCTCGGACACCCAGATCCCTCTGTAGCTCAGAGCTCTGCAATCGCTCACCGTTCTGATAAGAAGCTTCATTTATTTATTCGATTCACCTTTTTCCACATCATCTCCCCGTTTGCCAGATCTTTTCCCGCTCGCTTCACCTCGCGATGTCCCTTCGTAGCCTCCTGACGTCCCCTTCACAATTTACCTTCCTCACCCGTTTCCGACAAGCAAAACCAAAAAAGTCAGTCAGGAGTGAAGGAATATTGGGCGTGCGGCAAATTGGGAATCAGGGATGGTGAGGAGTCAGTGGGCCGGAGTCTCCCAGCCCTGGGCCAGGCCGGGGAACCACCGCGGAGAATTGGCATCATTGGCGCCGGCGTGGTTTGGCAAGACGCGGGCCGCTCTACGCGCCCCCCCCCCCCCCCCCCCCCGCTGCCGATTCTCCAGCCGAGTCGCAGCCGGGCGCCTTTCTAACCTGCTCTGGGCCGGCAGGACCGCAGCGTGGAAGGGTAGGGTGACGGCCTTTGGGGAGGGGGGGGGGGTAGGGTTCCGACCCCCGGAGTGGGGGGGGGGGGTGCCTCCGATCCTACCCGCCGGCCCTTGTAGCCCTGCGCCATGTTGCGTCGGGGCTGCCGCGTTGAAGGGAGCCACTGCGCATGGGCGGATCCCACGGCGCCGAGTTCACGACGGGATCCGCACCTGAAGCGACGCAACCCACTCCAGCGCCGTGCTGGCCCCCCTGGAGGGGCCAGAGTTAGGCGTGGGAGCGGCCTGTTCATAAGAACATAAGAACTAGGAGCAGGAGTAGGCCATCTGGCCCCTCGAGCCTGCTCCGCCATTCAATGAGATCATGGCTGATCTTTTGTGGACTCAGCTCTACTTTCCGGCCCGAACACCATAACCCTTAATCCCTTTATTCTTCAAAAAACTATCTATCTTTACCTTAAAAACATGTAATGAAGGAGCCTCAACTGCTTCACTGGGCAAGGAATTCCATAGATTCACAACCCTTTGGGTGAAGAAGTTCCTCCTAAACTCAGTCCTAAATCGACTTCCCCTTATTTTGAGGCTATGCCCCCTAGTTCTGCTGTCACCCACCAGTGGAAACAACCTGCCCGCATCTATCCTATCTATTCCCTTCATAATTTTAAATGTTTCTATAAGATCCCCCCTCATCCTTCTAAATTCCAACGAGTACAGTCCCAGTCTACTCAACCTCTCCTCAGTAATCCAACCCCTTCAGCTCTGGGAGTAACCTAGTGAATCTCCTCTGCACACCCTCCAGTGCCAGTACGTCCTTTCTCAGGTAAGGAGACCAAAACTGAACACAATACTCCAGGTGTGGCCTCACTAACACCTTATACAATTGCAGCATAACCTCCCTAGTCTTAAACTCCATCCCTCCAACAATGAAGGAAAACATTCCATTCGCTTTCTTAAGCACCTGTAAACCAACACGCGCCGGCGTTTACGACGTTATGGACACTCTGTCGCGGGATTGGAGAATCCCACCAACATACGGAGACTCAAACTCTGAGCTCGGTGCTCCACTTCTCTCAACAGCCAGAAGAACGTGAGGGAGACTACAAAGCAATCAGACATAATCAAGAGGCTGGCATTACAATCTGGCTTCCCCGGCCTGAGAGGTGCCCAGCACTGGGGCGGACTCAGGCGCGCGTGCTTGACGCCTCATTCTCCTGCGGAGCGAGCTGGGGGGGGGGGTCCTGCTGGCACCCTGTGGGACTTACCTGTGCACAGGTGGGAGTAGAAGCCTTCCTTTGTCAACATGAGCAGCAGCGAGGCCCACCCCAGTAGAACAGCAGAGAAGAGGAGGTTTTCGATCACAGCGGTTACTGCCATCCACCATCGCCTCCTGTAGGCTTGGGATAGTGAGGGTGCCATACCTAAACGGAGTGAGATTGAGAGAGAGAGAGAGAGAGACAGGGTGAGGACTGGGCAAGTGAGTGACAAACCCTCACGGGCTCACACCGAGCGGGGAAACGTACACACGCGTGACAGGGGAGGACACACATACACATGAATGACAGAGACGGACACATGCACGAGTGATGGGGCGGTACACACACGTGGCAGGGATGGACACACACACACATTCGTGACAGGGACAGATACACACACATGTGACAGGGATAGACACACACACACACACACACACGAGTGACAGGGATGGAAACACACACAACACACATGAGTAACAGAGGTAGACACGCACACACGACAAGTGACAAGGGTGGACACAAACACATATGTGCGAGTAACGGATACACAGCCACACAGACACACTCTCACAGACACTCACTCACACACAGACACACACACACACAGACACTCACTCACACACACAGACACAGACACACACACACACACAGACACATACACACACACTCACACAGACACTCACACAGACACTCACACAGACACTCACACACACACAGACACTCACTCACTCACACACAGACACTCACTCACACACAGACACTCACTCACACACAGACACTCACTCACACACAGACACTCACTCACACAGACACTCACACAGACACTCACACAGACACTCACACAGACACTCACACAGACACTCACTCACAGACACTCACAGACACTCACAGACACTCACTCACACACAGACACTCACTCACACACAGACACTCACTCACACAGACACTCACACAGACACTCACACAGACACTCACACAGACACTCACACAGACACTCACTCACACAGACACACACACACAGACACACACACACAGACACACTCTCACAGACACTCACTCACACACACAGACACTCACACAGACACTCACTCACACACACACACACACAGATACACTCTCACAGACACTCACACACACACACACACACAGACACACTCTACACAGACCCTCACACACACACACACACAGACACACTCTCACAGACACAGACAACTCACACACACACTCACTCACACACAGACACTCACTCACACACACAGACACTCACTCACACAGACACTCACTCACACACAGACACTCACTCACACACAGACACTCACACACAGACACTCACTCACACACAGACACTCACTCACACAGACACTCACTCACA
>NC_052151.1:225699726-225707226 GCF_902713615.1 Scyliorhinus canicula | reverse complement strand
ATTGGAAAAAAAAATTGGATACTCTCAAAGTGAAAATAAGTTCAAAGAAAAGTACAGCACAGGATCAGGCCCTTCGGCCGTCCGAGAAAGGTTGAGTAGATTAGGATTGTTTTCGTTGGAAAGACGGAGGTTGAGGGCGGAAACAGATTGAGGTCTACAAAATGATGAGAGGTATGGACAGGGTGGATAGCAACAAACTTTTCCCAAGAGTGGGGGTGTCAGTTACAAGGGGTCACGATTTCAAGGTGAGAGGGGGAAAGTTTAAGGGAGATGTGCGTGGAACGTTTTTTACGCAGAGGGTGGTGGGTGCCTGGAACGCTTTACCAGCGGAGGTGGTAGAGGCGGGCACGATAGCATCATTTAAGATGCATCTGGACTGGTATATGAACTGGGCGGGAACAGAGGGAAGTAGACCTTGGAAAATAGGAGACAGGTTTAGATAAAGGATCTGGATCAGCAGAGGCTGGGAGGGCCGAAGGGTCTGTTCCTGAGCTGTAATTTTCTTTGTTCCTTGATTTGTTCCATTCTGGGAAAAAGCTTCTGGGTTGGATTCCCCGTTACAGATACTAAGTGTTGACAGCAACGTACAATCCGTGGACTTTTCCAGCAGAACAACCGGCGGCGTAACAGCACCGATTTCACTACCGCTGAGGAGCTAGCACCAGTTCCTCGAGGAACACAAGCGATTCCAGTGAGAAATGGGGCGAGATTCGCCGGGTCCGTGATTCACACTCGGGAGGCTGACAAGCTCCAGCCGCACACACACATTACACTCCCCACACACACTCATCCCAGCCGCACACACACATTACACTCCCCACACACACTCATCCCAGCCGCACACACACATTACACTCCCCACACACACTCATCCCAGCCGCACACACACATTACACTCCCCACACACACTCATCCTAGCCGCACACACACATTACACTCCCCACACACTCTCATCCCGGCCGCACACACACATTACACTCCCCACACAGACTCATCCCAGCCCCACACACACATTACGCTCCCCACACACACTCATCCCAGCCTCACACACACATTACACTCCCCACACACACTCATCCCAGCCGCACACACACATTACACTCCCCACACACACTCATCCCAGCCTCACACACACATTACACTCCCCACACACACTCATCCCAGCCGCACACACACATTACACTCCCCACACACACTCATCCCAGCCCCACACACACATTACACTCCCCACCCACACTCATCCCAGCCCCACACTCCCCACCCACACTCATCCCAGCCCCACACACACATTACACTCCCCACATACACACTCATCCCAGCCACACACACACATTACACTCCCCACAAACACACTCATCCCAGCCCCATACACACATTACACTCCCCACGCACACTCATCCCAGCCACACACACACATTACACTCCCCACCCACACTCATCCCAGCCACACACTCATTACACTCCCCACACACACTCATCCCAGCTACACACACACATTACACTCCCCACACACACTCATCCCAGCCTCACACACACATTACACTCCCCACACACACTCATCCCAGCCGCACACACACATTACACTCCCCACACACACTCATCCCAGCCTCACACACACATTACACTCCCCACACACACTCATCCCAGCCTCACACACACATTACACTCCCCACCCACACTCATCCCAGCCCCACACATACATTACACTCCCCACACACACACTCATCCCAGCCCCATACACACATTACACTCCCCACACACACTCATCCCAGCCCCATACACACATTACACTCCCCACACACACACTCATCCCAGCCCCATACACACATTACACTCCCCACCCACACTCATCCCAGCCCCACACACACATTACACTCCCCACACACACACTCATCCCAGCCACACACACACATTACACTCCCCACACACACTCATCCCAGCCGCACATACACATTACACTCCCCACACACACTCATCCCAGCCGCACACACACATTACACTCCCCACGCACACTCATCCCAGCCACACACACACATTACACTCCCCACACACACTCATCCCAGCCCCACACACACATTACACTCCCCACACACACTCATCCCAGCCACACACACACATTACACTCCCCACACACACTCATCCCAGCCTCACACACACATTACACTCCCCACACACACTCATCCCAGCCACACACTCATTACACTCCCCACACACACTCATCCCAGCTACACACACACATTACACTCCCCACACACACTCATCCCAGCCTCACACACACATTACACTCCCCACACATACTCATCCCAGCCGCACACACACATTACACTCCCCACACACACTCATCCCAGCCTCACACACACATTACACTCCCCACACACACTCATCCCAGCCTCACACACACATTACACTCCCCACCCACACTCATCCCAGCCCCATACACACATTACACTCCCCACACACACTCATCCCAGCCCCACACACATTACACTCCCCACACACACACTCATCCCAGCCCCACACACACATTACACTCCCCACACACACACTCATCCCAGCCCCACACACACATTACACTCCCCACACACACACTCATCCCAGCCCCATACACACATTACACTCCCCACACACACACTCATCCCAGCCCCATACACACATTACACTCCCCACACACACTCATCCCAGCCTCACACACACATTACACTCCCCACCCACACTCATCCCAGCCACACACACACATTACACTCCCCACACACACTCATCCCAGCCGCACACACACATTACACTCCCCACACACACTCATCCCAGCCCGATACACACATTACACTCCCCACACACACTCATCCCAGCCGCACACACACATTACACTCCCCACACACTCATCCCAGCCCCACACACATTACACTCCCCACACACACTCATCCCAGCCGCACACACACGTTACACTCCCCACACACACTCATCCCAGCCGCACACACACATTACACTCCCCACACACACTCATCCCAGCCGCACACACACATTACACTCCCCACGCACACTCATCCCAGCCACACACACACATTACACTCCCCACACACACTCATCCCTGCCGCACACACACATTACACTCCCCACACACACTCATCCCAGCCTCACATACACATTACACTCCCCACACACACTCATCCCAGCCGCACACACACATTACACTCCCCACCCACACTCATCCCAGCCCCACACACACATTACACTCCCCACACACACACTCATCCCAGCCCCATACACACATTACACTCCCCACACACACTCATCCCAGCCCCATACACACATTACACTCCCCACACACACACTCATCCCAGCCCCATACACACATTACACTCCCCACACACACTCATCCCAGCCCCATACACACATTACGCTCCCCACACACACACTCATCCCAGCCCCATACACACATTACACTCCCCACACACACACTCATCCCAGCCCCATACACACATTACACTCCCCACACACACTCATCCCAGCCTCACACACACATTACACTCCCCACCCACACTCATCCCAGCCCCACACACACATTACACTCCCCACACACACACTCATCCCAGCCCCATACACACATTACACTCCCCACACACACACTCATCCCAGCCACACACACACATTACACTCCCCACACACACATTACACGCCCCACACACACTCATCCCAGCCACACACACACATTACACTCCCCACACACACTCATCCCAGCCGCACACACATTACACTCCCCACACACACACTCATCCCAGCCGCACACACACATTACACTCCCCCCACACACACATCCCAGCCACACACACACATTACACTCCCCCCACACACTCATCCCAGCCGCACACACACATTACACTCCCCCCACCCACTCATCCCAGCCTCACACACACATTACACTCCCCACACACACTCATCCCAGCCTCACACACACATTACACTCCCCACACACACTCATCCCAGCCCCACACACACATTACACTCCCCACCCACACTCATCCCAGCCATACACACACATTACCCTCCCCACACACACTCATCCCAGCCACACACACACATTACACTCCCCACACACACTCACCCCAGCCACAAACACATTACACTCCCCACACACTCTCATCCCAGCCGCACACACATTACACTCCCCACACACACTCATCCCAGCCGCACACACACATTACACTCCCCACACACACTCATCCCAGCCCCACACTCCCCACCCACACTCATCCCAGCCCCACACACACATTACACTCCCCACATACACACTCATCCCAGCCACACACACATTACACTCCCCACACACACTCATCCCAGCCGCACACACACATTACACTCCCCACACACACTCATCCCAGCCCCACACTCCCCACCCACACTCATCCCAGCCCCACACACACATTACACTCCCCACAAACACACTCATCCCAGCCCCATACACACATTACACTCCCCACGCACACTCATCCCAGCCACACACACACATTACACTCCCCACCCACACTCATCCCAGCCACACACTCATTACACTCCCCACACACACTCATCCCAGCTACACACACACATTACACTCCCCACACACACTCATCCCAGCCTCACACACACATTACACTCCCCACACACACTCATCCCAGCCGCACACACACATTACACTCCCCACACACACTCATCCCAGCCACACACACACATTACACTCCCCACACACACTCATCCCAGCCCCACACACACATTACACTCCCCACACACACTCATCCCAGCCTCACACACACATTACACTCCCCACCCACACTCATCCCAGCCCCACACATACATTACACTCCCCACACACACACTCATCCCAGCCCCATACACACATTACACTCCCCACACACACTCATCCCAGCCCCATACACACATTACACTCCCCACACACACACTCATCCCAGCCCCATACACACATTACACTCCCCACCCACACTCATCCCAGCCCCACACACACATTACACTCCCCACACACACACTCATCCCAGCCACACACACACATTACACTCCCCACACACACTCATCCCAGCCGCACATACACATTACACTCCCCACACACACTCATCCCAGCCGCACACACACATTACACTCCCCACGCACACTCATCCCAGCCACACACACACATTACACTCCCCACACACACTCATCCCAGCCCCACACACACATTACACTCCCCACACACACTCATCCCAGCCACACACACACATTACACTTCCCACACACACTCATCCCAGCCTCACACACACATTACACTCCCCACACACACTCATCCCAGCCACACACTCATTACACTCCCCACACACACTCATCCCAGCTACACACACACATTACACTCCCCACACACACTCATCCCAGCCTCACACACACATTACACTCCCCACACATACTCATCCCAGCCGCACACACACATTACACTCCCCACACACACTCATCCCAGCCTCACACACACATTACACTCCCCACACACACTCATCCCAGCCTCACACACACATTACACTCCCCACCCACACTCATCCCAGCCCCATACACACATTACACTCCCCACACACACTCATCCCAGCCCCACACACATTACACTCCCCACACACACACTCATCCCAGCCCCACACACACATTACACTCCCCACACACACACTCATCCCAGCCCCACACACACATTACACTCCCCACACACACACTCATCCCAGCCCCATACACACATTACACTCCCCACACACACACTCATCCCAGCCCCATACACACATTACACTCCCCACCCACACTCATCCCAGCCACACACACACATTACACTCCCCACACACACTCATCCCAGCCGCACACACACATTACACTCCCCACACACACTCATCCCAGCCCGATACACACATTACACTCCCCACACACACTCATCCCAGCCGCACACACACATTACACTCCCCACACACTCATCCCAGCCCCACACACATTACACTCCCCACACACACTCATCCCAGCCGCACACACACGTTACACTCCCCACACACACTCATCCCAGCCGCACACACACATTACACTCCCCACACACACTCATCCCAGCCGCACACACACATTACACTCCCCACGCACACTCATCCCAGCCACACACACACATTACACTCCCCACACACACTCATCCAAGCCGCACACACACATTACACTCCCCACACACACTCATCCCAGCCTCACATACACATTACACTCCCCACACACACTCATCCCAGCCGCACACACACATTACACTCCCCACCCACACTCATCCCAGCCCCACACACACATTACACTCCCCACACACACACTCATCCCAGCCCCATACACACATTACACTCCCCACACACACTCTTCCCAGCCCCATACACACATTACACTCCCCACACACACACTCATCCCAGCCCCATACACACATTACACTCCCCACACACACTCATCCCAGCCCCACACACACATTACACTCCCCACACACACACTCATCCCAGCCCCATACACACATTACACTCCCCACACACACTCATCCCAGCCACACACACACATTACACTCCCCACACACACTCATCCCAGCCCCATACACACATTACACTCCCCACACACACTCATCCCAGCCTCACACACACATTACACTCCCCACCCACACTCATCCCAGCCCCACACACACATTACACTCCCCACACACACACTCATCCCAGCCCCATACACACATTACACTCCCCACACACACACTCATCCCAGCCACACACACACATTACACTCCCCACACACACATTACACGCCCCACACACACTCATCCCAGCCACACACACACATTACACTCCCCACACACACTCATCCCAGCCGCACACACATTACACTCCCCACACACACACTCATCCCAGCCGCACACACACATTACACTCCCCCCACACACACATCCCAGCCACACACACACATTACACTCCCCCCACACACTCATCCCAGCCGCACACACACATTACACTCCCCCCACCCACTCATCCCAGCCTCACACACACATTACACTCCCCACACACACTCATCCCAGCCTCACACACACATTACACTCCCCACACACACTCATCCCAGCCCCACACACACATTACACTCCCCACCCACACTCATCCCAGCCATACACACACATTACCCTCCCCACACACACTCATCCCAGCCACACACACACATTACACTCCCCACACACACTCACCCCAGCCACAAACACATTACACTCCCCACACACTCTCATCCCAGCCGCACACACATTACACTCCCCACACACACTCATCCCAGCCGCACACACACATTACACTCCCCACACACACTCATCCCAGCCCCACACACACATTACACTCCCCACACACACTCATCCCAGCCACACACACACATTACACTCCCCACACACACTCATCCCAGCCTCACACACACATTACACTCCCCACACACACTCATCCCAGCCACACACTCATTACACTCCCCACACAC
>NC_052151.1:225601598-225699226 GCF_902713615.1 Scyliorhinus canicula | reverse complement strand
CCCCTCAATACTTCACCTCCTCACCCCCTCAACCGCCACTCAGCTCCACCTCAACCCACCTCACCCCCCCACCCCCTCACCCCTTACCCCCCTCATCCCCACCTCAGCTCCCCTCAAACCCTCAGCCCCTCCCCCTCACCCTCCCTCAACCTCGCTCCGCCCCCCTCAACCCTCCTCACCCCCTCACACCCCTCCCCCCACCCTCCCTGAACCCCCCTCATCCCCCCTCACCCCCTCACTACCCCTCACCAACCACTCACCTCCCTCACTCCCCTCACCCCCCTCACCACCCCATCACCCTCATCCCCACCCCACCTCAACCCCCTCACCATCCTCACCCCCTCAATCTCCCTCAGCCTCACCTCAGCATCCCTCACTCCACTCACCATCCTCATCCCCCTCACCCCCCTCACCCACCCTCAACTCCCCTCAGCCCCACCTCAGCCCCCCTCAACCCTCCTCACCCCCTCACCCTCCCTCAACCCCCTCAGCCCCACCTCAGCCCCCCTCAAACCTCCTCACCCCCTCCCCCTCACCCTCCCTCAACCCCTCTCAGCCCCACCTGAACCCTCCTCAAACCTCCTCACCCCCTCCCCCTCACCCTCCCTCAACCCCTCTCAGCCTCACCTCAACCCTCCTCAACCCCCTCACCCCCCCTGACCACCCCGCCACCCCCCTCACCCACCCTCAACCCCCCCCTCAACCCCGTCACCCTCCTCAGCCCTGCAACCCCCAATACACCCCCCCCCCCACAGGCCCCTCAACCCCCCCGCAGCCCCCTCACCCCTTACCCCCCTCAACACCCTCATTTCCCCTTCACCCCTCTCACTCCCCTCCTTATACCCCCTCACCACCCGTCACCCTCACCTCAGCTCCTCTCACCCCCTCAGCCCCCCTCAGCCCCACCTAACCCACCTCACCCCCCCACCCCCTCACCCCTTTCCCCCCTCATCCTCACAGCTCCCCTCAAACCCTCAGCCCCTCCCCTCAACCCCCCTCACACCCCTCAGCCCCTAAACCCTCCTCAAACCTCCTCACCCCTCACCCCCCTCCCCCCACACCCTCCCTCAACCCCCCTCAGCCCCACCTAAACCCACCTCACCCCCCGCAGCCCCCTCACCCCTTACCCCCCTCAACACCCTCATTTCCCCTTTACCCCTCTCACTCCCCTCCTTATACCCCCTCACCACCCGTCACCCTCACCTCAGCCCCCCTCACCCCCTCACTACCCCTCACCAACCACTCACCCCCTCACACCCACGCAACTCACCTCCCTCACTCCCCTCACCCCCCTCACCACCCCGTCACCCTCATCCCCACCCCACCCAAACCCCCTCACCATCCTCACCCCCTCAATCTCCCTCAGCCTCACCTCAGCATCCCTCACTCCACTCACCATCCTCATCCCCCCTCACCCCCCTCACCCTCCCTCAACCCCTCACCCTCCATCAACTCCCCTCAGCCCCACCTCAGCCCCCCTCAACCCTCCTCACCCCCTCACCCACCCTCAACCCCTCACCCTCCCTCAACTCCCCTCAGCCTCACCTCAGCCCCCTCAACCCTCCTCACCCCCTCACCCTCCCTCATCCCCCTCAGCACCACCTCAGCATCCGTCACCCCACTCACCATCCTCATCCCCCTCACCCACCCTCACCCACCCTCAACCCCCCTCAGCCCCACCTCACCCTACTGAGCCCTACAGCCCCCTCAGCCTCCACCCCCCCTCCCCTCTCAGCCCCCTCAACCCCCCTCAGCCCAACAACCCTCGCACCTTACCCCCCCACCCCCCTCAGCCCCCTTAGCCCCCCTCAACCCTCCTCACCCCCTCACCCCCTCACCCTCAACCTCTCACCCTCCCTCAACTCCCCTCAGCACCCCTCAGCCCCCTCAAACCCTCTCATCCCCACAACCCTCACCCCCTTACCCCCCCACCCCCCTCAGCCCCCTCAACCCTCCTCACCCCCTCACCCTCCCTCAACCCCTCACCCTCAACTCCCCTCAGCCCCACCTCAGCCCCCCGCAACCCTCCTCACCCCTCACCTTCAACCCCCTCAGCCCCAACTCAGCCCCCCTCAACCCTCCTCACCCCCTCACCCCCTCACCCTCAACCCCTCAGCCCCACCTCCCTCCTCATTCCTACAGCCCCCCTCAGCCTCTTCACCCCCCTCCCCCCTCTGCCCCCTCAACCCCCGTCAGCCCCACAACCCTCGCCCCCTTACCCCCTCAATCCCCCTCAACCCTCGTCACCCCCTCAACCCTCAACCCCTCACCCTCCCTCAACTCCCCTCAGCCTCACCTCAGCCCCCCTCTACCCTCCTCACCCCCTCACCCACTCACCCTCCCTCACCCACTCACCCTCCCTCAACCCCCTCAGCCCCACCTCAGCCCCCCTCAAACCTCATCACCCCCCCCACCCTCCCTCAACCCCCCTCAGCCCCACCTCAACCCTCCTCACCCCCCTCACCCCCTCACCCTCCCTCAACCCTCCTCACCCCCATTATTAATTATATATCCAGCATAGTGGTTAGCACCGTGGCTTCACAGCTCCAGGGTCCCAGGTTCGATTCCCCGCTGGGTCACTGTCTGTGCGGAGTCTGCACGTTCCCCCCGTGTGTGCGTGGGTTTCCTCCGGGTGCTCCGGTTTCCTCCCACAGTCCAAAGACGGGCAGGTTAGGTGGATTGGCCGTGATAAATTCCCCTTAGTGTCCAAAAAGGTTAAGTGGGGGTTACTGGGTTACGGGGATAGGGTGGAAGTGAGGGGCTTGGATAGGGTGCTCTTTGTCAGGGCCGGTGCAGACTCGATGGGCCGAATGGCCTCCTTCTGCACTGTAAATTCTATGATTCTATGAACACAGGAAGCACAAAAAGCTGGCGTATGGGTCCAGCAAGGAATTAGGAAAGTTAAAGAATGCTATTGTTGATTGTGAGAGGAATTGAATATGAAATGAAATAAAAATCGCTTATTGTCACGAGTAGGCTTCAATTAAGTTACTGTGAAAAGCCCCTAGTCGCCACATTCCGGCGCCTGTTCGGGGAGGCTGGTACGGGAATCGAACCGTGCTGCTGGCCTGCTTGGTCTGCTTTAAAAGCCAGCGATTTAGCCCAGTGAGCTAAACCAGCCCCGACAAAAGTAAGGATGATACGCTTCCGTTGTCCAGGGCGTTGGTGACGTTACATCTCGAAGACTATGTGCAGTTTTGGTCTCCTGATTTAAGGAAGGGTTTGAATGGGTTGGAGGAGGTTCAGAGGAGGTTTACTGGATCGATATGTGGAATAAGCGGGGTGTCTGACGAGGGAAGGTCAGACAGACTGGGCTCCCTCCCAGCAGAGTTTAGAAGTGTGAGGGCGGGGGGGGGGGGGGGGGGGGGGGGGTGACTGGATTGAAGTTTATAAGATCCGGAACCTTCTTCACAAGGTGGCTGTGGAAAGGATGTTTCCTCTTGTGGGCGGGTTCTGAACGTGGGGAGGGGGGGGTCACGGGTTTAAAATGGGGGCCCTCCGCTTTAGGCCGGAGACGAGGGGAATTATTTCTCTCAGAGGATTGGGCGACGGGGGAATCTCTCTGCCTCAGGAGGAGGCGGGAGGTTGCTGAATGTTTTTTGAGTTGAAGGGAGTGGATTCTGGTGGGGAAAACGCATTCAAAGGTTGTCGGGGGCGAGGAGGAGGGTGGATGGGAATGTGGAATAGAAAACACAAACCCATCGGCTGTGGTGTTAGCGAATGGCAGAGCTGACTCGAGGGGCCTCAGAGAACAAAGAAAGGTACAGCACAGGAACAGGCCCTTCGGCCCTCCAAGCCTGTGCCGACCATGCTGCCTGTCTAAACTAAAATCTTCTACCCTTCCTGGGTCCGTATCCCTCTATTCCCATCCTATTCATGTATTTGTCAAGATGCCCCTTAAATGTCACTATCGTCCCTGCTTCCACCACCTCCTCCGGCAGCGAGTTCCAGACACCCACTACCCTCTGTGTAAAAAACTTGCCTCGTACATCTCCTCTAAACCTTGCCCCTCGCACCTTAAACCTATGCCCCCGAGGAATTGACCCCTCTACCCTGGGAAAAAGCCTCTGACTATCCACTGTCTATGCCCCTCATAATTTTGTACACCTCTATCAGGTCGCCCCTCAACCTCCGTCGTTCCAGTGAGAACAAACCGTGTTTATTCAACCTCTCCTCATAGTTAATGCCCTCCATACCAGGCAACATCCTGGTAAATCTCTTCTGCACCCTCTCTAAAGCCTCCACATCCTTCTGGTAGTGTGGCGACCAGAATGGAACACTACACTCCAAGTGTGGCCTAACTAAGGTTCTAACCAGCTGCAACATGACTTGCCAATTCTTATTCTCAATGCCCCAGCCAATGAAGGCAAGCATGCCGTATGCCTTCTTGACTACCTTCTCCACCTGTGTTGCCCCTTTCAGTGACCTGTGGATCTATACACCTAGATCTCTCTGACTGTCAATACTCTTGAGGGTTCTACCATTCACTCTATATTCCCTTCCTGCATTAGACCTTCCGAAATGCATTACCTCACATTTATCCGGATTAAACTCCATCTGCCATCTCTTCGCCCAAGTCTCCAAACGATCTAAATCCTGCTGTATCCTCTGACAGTCCTCATCGCTATCCGCAATTCCACCAACCTTTGTGTCGTCCGCAAACTTACTAATCAGACCAGTTACATTTTCCTCCAAATCATTTATATATACTGTGAACAGCAAAGGTCCCAGCACTGATCCCTCATATCTGTCCTATTTCCTATGTTCCCAGGCTTTCGATGCGCAGGGCTCCCGAATCACCTGAGGTCGCAGGCGGAGATGTTGGGCGTATTTCTCGATGCCATCGCGCACGGGGGTCGGAATCGCGCCCGCCGACGATCAAGACGTCAATTCCGCCAACTGAGGACGGCTCTAATAGGACTCAATGTCACGCGGTTGTTTTCACGGTCGGCGGACAGGCCGATTGGCCGGGCGGCCTTGACGCTGTGGCTGCAATCTCGGTGTCAGGGCAGAGATTGACTGAACAAGTGGGTCTGGGGGCTGAGGTCTGTGTACTCGGAGCCTGCCCGCTTCCCTCAATCCCCAGCAGCGCGCAGCCTCTCACAGAGGCGCGATTCACGCTGGACGACCGTTAAATGGACAGCGAGGTTGCAATAGCGCTCCGGCGCCCACCTTGGCCGGGACGCGCTTGGCGTCCACGTCTGGGCCCGCCGTGTGCACGCATCGAGAGAAGGGTGTGAATGTATTGGAGGCAGATCGGAGAAGGTTTACCCAACTAAGACCAGCAATGGGTGGGTTTATAATTATAATGAATGATTTACAATATATACTAATCACAAACACTTGGCAGATGGAATATATTCCCAGCACGGGGCAGCAGGGTAGCATGGTGGTTAGCATAAATGCTTCACAGCTCCAGGGTCCCAGGTTCGATTCCCGGCTGGGTCACTGTCTGTGCGGAGTCTGCACGTCCTCCCCGTGTGTGCGTGGGTTTCCTCCGGGTGCTCCGGTTTCCTCCCACAGTCCAAAGATGTGCGGGTTAGGTGGATTGGCCGTGCTAAATTGCCCGTAGTGTCCTTAAAAGTAAGGTATGGGGGGGGGGGGAGGTTGTTGGGTTACGGGTATAGGGTGGATACGTGGGTTTGAGTAGGGTGATCATTGCTCGGCACAACATCGAGGGCCGAAGGGCCTGTTCTGTGCTGTACTGTTCTATGTTCTATATTGTAGGAAGAGGTGAATTTATGCCCTTTGGTGGGAAGAATAAAGGAGCTGAGTAATATTTAAGTGGAGAGAGATTGCAGAAAGCTGCATCACGGGGGGATTTAGAGATTCTCGTGCATAAATCACAGAAAGTTAGCAGGCAAGTTCGGAAGGCCATCGGGAAGGTATTTCAAAGGGAAAGGGGCATAAACATTGGGGAGTCTTGTTGAAACTAGACAGGGAATGAAACATGGAAAATCGGAGCAGCAGGAGGCCATTCGGCCCTTCGAGCCTGCTCTGCTATTCATTCTGATCATGGCTAATCATCAAGTTGGATACCCTGACCCTGCCTTCCCTCCATATCCCTCGCTCCCTTTAGCCCCGAGAGCTGTTTTGGCCTCAACTACTTCCTGTGGTCGCGAATTCCACGGATTCACCAAACCCAGGGTCGCGACCCGCGGCTGGGTCATGGGCGCGTGTCGGGGGGGTGGTCGCGGGGCGATCGGTTGTGGCGTCCCCGATCCCGGGGAAAAGGCCCCAAAGGCAGCGGCCGGCCGTGGGCAGTTCCCGATTGGTTGTGGGGTTTGAGGGGGTGGGGCAGCGTGAGGCTGGGCTGTGTGCTTGTCACCGCGTTCACGCGAGGGGTGGGACTGACCGGCGTTCACGTGGGCGCGCGAGACTGACGCGGTGGTCGCCCTCTGCGCGATGCTTAACTCGTCCCCTGGTCAGTTCTTCCCTGCATATCACTCGCATGAAATTTGCATTCTGATTTGCATGAGCACCATTAACAAAGCCATACCTCCAGAAATCATCTTCATACTGCTTTGTGCCAGGTTTCAGTTCCTTCTTAATTGTTTCTTAATTGAGCCTTGAGACTTTGTCTCTCTCTAGATAAAGATGTGCGGCCTGAGAAATTATCCTTCCGTACTAATATGGCTCTATCGTCTTTCACCCTCCCCTGTCATTTTCTGAATGATCTGGGCCGGGATTCTCCCCTACCCGGCGGGGCGGGGGGTCCCGGTGTGATGGAGTGGCGTGAACCACTCCGGCGTTGGGCCGCCCCAAAGGTGCGGAAGTGTGGGAGAGGGGGTCACCGCACCTTTAGGGGGCAAGCCCTCACATTGAGGGGCTAGGCCCGCGCCGGAGTGGTTGCCGCTCCGCTGGCTGGCGTGAACGGCCTTTGGCGCCAAGCCAGCCAGGGCCGAAAGGACTTCGCCGGCCGGCGTAAGTCCGTGCATGCGGCGGAACATCAGCGGCTGCTGACGACATCCCGGCGCATGCGCAGGGGAGGGGGTCTCTTCCACCTCCACCATGGTGAAGGCGGAAGAATAAGAGTACCCGCACGGCACAGGCCCGCCCGCCGATCGGTGGGCCCCGACCGCGGGCCAGGCCACCGTGAGGGCACCCCCTGGGGTCAGATGGCCCCGTGCCCCCCCCCAGGACCCCGGCGCCCGCCCGCGCTGCCAATCCCGCTGGTAAGAGAGGTGGTTTAATCCACGCTGGTGGGAGAGGCCTGTCAGCGGCAGGACTTTGGCCCATTGCGGGCCGGAGAATCACCGCGGGGGGGGGGGGCCCGCCGACCGGCGCGGAGCGATTCCTGCCCCCGCCGAATCTCGGGTGGCAGAGAATTCGGGACACGGCGGGGGCGGGATTGACGCCGGCCCCGGGCCATTCTCCGACCTGGCGGGGGGGAGTCGGAGAATCCTGCCCACGGTATTAAAACTGGACGCAGTAGCTCTTAAAATCCATTGTTGTAATGCTGTGCAGTAAGAGTGTACCTAACAGTGGACATAACAAGTGTATTTGGCCTCCCACCACTAGGTGGCATGCAAGAGGAACAGGACACTGGAACCGGACAAGACAAGTCTTGATCAGAGTCAGTCGCTGTTAGTAACATGGTTGGAAGCTCCACAGTTTGGTCACCAACAGTTTTGTCCACCCCCAGTTTATTCAACATTAAATGATTGGCCTTGAACTCGATGCTCTCTCGTGCACCGATTCATTTCTGATCATAGTACACAAGCAAAGTTGTGCAGTCAGGCTTGTTCTGAACTATACCAGTTGTGTTCTGAAATTCATTTTGTTGCGTGATTTGTAAAAGAGTTTAAAACTCAAATATGAACATACATTTAACAAAAAGACTAAACCAGTGTGATTGGAAACCAGACAGATTATTTAAGCAGGCAGCCAAAACTTTGAGACAATTAAAGAATAAGTAATTAGTTGACAGGCATGTTGGAAAGGATGTAATTTGGGACTCAAAAGTTAACTTTTATAATTATCAACGCATTATTAATACTTGATTATTAATGCAGATTCTTAAAATGCTGTGGGAATTATAAATCTGTCTCATTCCCAGGCAGATGCAAATGAAAGATGATGTCGGAATCCCCCATCCGTCTCTACTTCCTACGGAAGCGAAAGAAATTTGGCATGGCTGCATCGGCTCCCACAAACTCCAACAGATGTGGGATAGAGAGCATGCTATCGGGCTACATCACAGCCTGGTGTGGGAATTGCTCGGTCCAACATTGCAAGAAACTGCAGAGTGTGGTCAACTCAGCCCAACCCATCACACAAACTTGCCACCCCCACGTTTATTCTGTATACACCTCCCGCTGCCTCAGGAAGGCAGACAGCATTATCAGAGACCCCTCCCACCCAGACTTTGCCCTCTTCCAGACCCTTCCATCAGGCAGAAGGTACAGACATCGTGGCCAATCCACCTAACCTGCACACCTTTGGACCGTGGGAGGAAACCGGAGTACCCGGAGGAAACCCAGGCAGACACGGGGAGAAAGCGCAAACCCCACGCAGTCACCCGAGGCCGGAATTGAACCCGGGTCCTTGGACACGAACCAACCGACGGTTCAATACCTCGACTCCTGAAGGAATCACCGGCCGCAAGGACATCAACCACAGCAGCGAAGATCAAATATCTCATGCCTCTTCATCGCTGTTATTTTTGAACCTTTCCTACCCCTTCACCATGTGTCTGCCTTGTCTATGTCTGGTTGGAGAGTTTGGGGAATAGTTAGACCAGTAGACCATTGTTCCATTATTGCCATTAATTGTTCACTCTTGTTATAAGTAAACAGTTTGTTAACGCGATACTGATAAATCTGGTGTCTGTAACTCAATGGGGCAGTCAAGGGTTGTAGATCTCAGGAAAATATATAAATTATTGATTAATTCACTTATGTTGGGACTCTGGAGTCAGTGGGGGCTGGAATTGACCGTGCATTCCCCCAGCGTGTTGTAGCATAGTTACTTTCATATTGTATTTGTCCCTTCTTAATCCATCCTTTGGTCCGCCTTTGCTGACTTTTAAACGGTCTCCAATCCTCAGGTCTATTGCTTTACGGGGCTGGTTTAGCACAGGGCTAAATCGCTGGCTTTTAAAGCAGACCAAGGCAGGCCAGCAGCACGGTTCAATTCCCGTACCAGCCTCCCCGAACAGGCGCCAGAATGTGGTGACTAGGGGCTTTTCACAGTAACTTCATTTGAAGCCTACTCGTGACAATGCCTCTTCTTTGAATCTAAAACTATCTCTAATTTCCCTTGTAAACCATGTTTCGACCACACTTCCCTTTCTACTCTTGTGCCAAATAGGAATGAACAGCTTTTGGCGTTCACCGATTCATTCCTCGAGTGCCTGCCATTGTCTGCCCACTGTCCTGCCTTTCAGTAATGGTTCCCAGTCCATCATAGCCAGCTCACGCCTCATACCATCGTAGCTACCTACCATCACAGATGGGTAGTCTGGGAGCCAGGACCTGGTCGAGAGAGAGGGAAGTGCTGCACACAGCACTCCGCTGAGGTCAGGCACGTGGGAACGTGGTGTGAAGCCTGGGCTTGGAATACGCAACATTTAGGAGGAGGTAAAACAAGACTGGAAGATTTGCTTAGCTTTAGTAAGGGATGGAAGTCTCCATCCTCACATCCAAAAACTCCTCACTGGGAACGGTAGTTCTGTGCACAAGAAAGGACCCGGCTGGGGAGGGAAGAGATCAGGAGTGAACTCCCGGGAGCTAAGGATAATTTTGGACTGATCTTGGGAAAACCTCCCGACGGACAATGTAATGTCTAACTTTGGAATGTGACTTTTGGTCAGTTTAGATGGAAGAATTGTTTCTGTGGTTTCGAGCATAGGTTGCTGCCTGGAATAGCGCTTAGTCATTAGTCTGTTCACCCTTTTGTTACAGTAAAAGTTTTAAAACATGAAATGTTGCTGTGTTCACCAGTTCAGCTGTTATCCAGCAGTTCAAGATTCTTTTAATGGCTTAAGACGAGTATTGGACAAGCCTTGTCGTACATGGGTTGCCATGTCTGGGCAGGTAACAGGCGTCAGCTGTTTTTAAGAGTTGTTTTTGTTTGAAATGAAAATCGCCCATTGTCACGCGTCGGCTTCAAATGGAGTGACTGTGAAAAGCCCCTCGTCGCCACATTCCGCCGCCTGTTCAGGGAGCCCGCAGCAGCCAACAAGAGTTCTTCAAAATCCAAAAGGGCGAAATCGATGAACAACGGAGCGCAGATCACAAGCCGGCCTCATGTGCTCAGTCTGTCGGAAGATTCCGGAAGGTCTCGGTGACAGCTTGGCTGTAGGTACCCAGTTGAGTGATGACGTGATAGCCACCAACAATAACCTCCCACCTGGAGGGAGGATGTGGATGGTTGAATAGAGGACGCACTTCTTCCTGTTCCAGGGAGGTTGCATTCAACTTCAACCAGTAAACCTGTCAGGAAAACAATGTCGGAAAACGTGAGACGATCCACATTGGTGGAAGGAACGGGTGTACAGAGTATTTCCTGTAAGAAGTCAGACAACGTACGCATAAGCGTACCTCATACCCTGCAGGAAAGGATGTCGCAAAGCGTGGTACATTGGGGAGACCATGCAGACACTGCGACAACGAATGAACGGACATCACGTGACAATCGCCAGGCAGGAATGTTCCCTTCCAGTCGGGGAACACTTCAGCAGTCAAGGGCATTCAGCCTCTGATCTCCGGGTAAACGTTCTCCAAGGCGGCCTTCAAGTGGTTCGGGGTGGTTTATATATAGAATAACAGATACCCGGGAGTGAGTTACAGACTGGATTCTAATCGAGGGGTTTGGGGTGGTTTATATATAGAATAACAGATACCCGGGAGAGTTACAGACTGGAATCTAATCGAGGGGTTCAGCATGGTTTATATACAGAATAACAGATACCCGGGAGTGAGTTACAGACTGGAATCTAATCGAGGGGCTCGGGATGGTTTATATATAGAATAACAGATACCCGGGAGTGAGTTACAGACTGGAATCTAATCCAGGGGTTCAGGGTGGTTTATATATAGAATAACAGATACCCAGGAGTGAGTTACAGACTGGAATCTAAGCGAGGGGTTCGGGGTGGTTTATAAATAGAATAACAGATACCCGGGAGTGAGTTACAGACTGGAATCTAATCGAGGGGTTTCGGGTGGTTTATACGTAGAATAACAGATACCCGGGAGTGAGTTACAGACTGGAATCTAATCGAGGGGTTTGGGATGGTTTATATACAGAATAACAGATACCCGGGAGTGAGTTACAGACTGGAATCTAATCGAGGGGTTAGGGGTGGTTTATATATAAAATAACAGATACCCGGGAGTGAGTTACAGACTGGAATCTAATCGAGGGGTTCGGGGTGGTTTATATATAGAATAACAGATACCCGGGAGTGAGTTACAGACTGGAATCTAATCGAGGGGTTTGGGGTGGTTTATATATAGAATAACAGATACCCGGGAGTGAGTTACAGACTGGAATCTAATCGAGGGGTTTGGGGTGGTTTATATATAGAATAACAGATACTCGGGAGTGAGTTACAGAATGGAATCTAATCGAGGGGTTCAGGGTGGTTTATATAGAGAATAACAGTTACCCGGGAGTGAGTTACAGACTGGAATCTAATCGAGGGGTTCGGGGTGGTTTATATATAGAATAACAGATACCCGGGAGTGAGTTACAGACTGGAATCTAATCGAGGGATTCAGGGTGGTTTATATATAGAATAACAGATACCCGGGAGTGAGTTACAGACTGGAATCTAATCGAGGGGTTCAGGGTTGTTTATATATAGAATAACAGATACCCGGGAGTGAGTTACAGACTGGAATCTAATCGAGGGATTCAGGGTGGTTTATGAATAACAGATACCTGGGAGTGAGTACATGTAGTACCATGAATAGCCACTAGAGGGATGCTAGACCTTCGGAGAGGAGTTTGCACGAGACAGCTAGTAAAGAATAGATAATGTTAAGGTTAGTTTCTAGTTAATACCGGCAGTGAGATTAGCGGTAGATGAGTGTAGTTCGATGTTATTAATCAATTTGGTGTTCTAAAGGACGAAATGGTGAAACACAGTTTTGTAGAGTAAATAAAATCATCGCTTTGGCGGTATGAATGTGAGCACTGCCATTGGTGCAGAGCATTGGTTTCCCATTGGCTCTGGCTGGTCATGTGCCTCTCGTCCGATTGGCTGACTAGTCACGTGACTGCTCACCAATTGGTCGAGAGGCAAGTAGCCCCGCCTCCGAGGCGGGGTATAAGTACCCAGAGTTCCCGGCGGTCGGCCTTTCTCTGCAGTCGACCGCCGGGCTAGCAACTAGCCGATTAAAGCCACAGTTTGGATCTTCAACATGTCTCGAGTCCAATTGATGGTACATCAATAGTTTGTGGCTAAAAGCCAATCTGGTTCACGTGACTCCCAGACCCCGCAGCAATATGGCCGACCGTCTGACATAGCCCGGCCAGATTTTCAGATCGGGGTGATTCGGGATGGAGCACAGATGCTGCCCCAGCCCGCCATGCCCACATTCCCCAGAACAGATAAAAACGAAAGCATCTCGGATTGAGAACGCACCACGTCTTTGAAGACGAACTGGAGATCGGCGAGGAGATACTCGAGGTCTTTGATCGAAGCTTCGAGCGTCTCGCTCTCGGTCTCGCTCGTCAGCCAGATCACGTGGGTCAGGCAGCTGGGGAGCAACCTTTGTAGAGACAGTAGCCGCTCGGAGGTCTTGGAAGAGATAGAACAGCCAGAGTTAGATTCTGTATCAAAATGCAGACTTTCAGAAAACAGAGAGGCAGCAGAAACTTCATACCATTATATCTATGTGTGTGTGTGTGTGTGTGTGTGTGTGTGGGAGAGTTTGGGTGTGTGTGTGTGTGTGTGGGAGAGTTTGGGTGTGTGTGTGTGTGTGTGTGTGGGAGAGTGTGTGTGGGAGAGTGTGGGTGTGTGTGTGTGACTACGTGTGTGTGTGTGTGAGTGTGGGTGTGTGTGTGACTGTGTGACTACGTGTGTGTGTGTGGGAGAGTGTGGTTATGTGTGTGACTGTGTGACTACGTGTGTGTGTGTGTGCGCCCTGCCTGTGAGTGTGCAACTGTCCATGAGTGAGTGGGGGTGCTTGTGAGTGGGTGACTGTGTGTGAGCGTGTGACTGCATTGGTTTGGGAGAGTGTGAGTGTGCGCATCTGCGTCTATATGCACGTGAAACGAAATGAAAATGAAAATCGCTGATTGTCACAAGTAGACTTCAAATGAAGTTACTGTGAAAAGCCCCTAGTCGCCACATTCCGCCGCCTGTTCGGGGAGGCTGGTACAGGAATCGAACCGTGCTGCTGGCCTGCCTTGGTCTGCTTTCAAAGCCAATGATTTAGCCCAGTGTGCTAAACCAGCCCCATGACCCTCTGACAGTGCAGCACTCCCTCAGTCCTGACCCTCTGACAGTGCAGCACTCCCTCAGTACTGACCCTCTGACAGTGCGGCACTCCCTCAGTACTGACCCTCTGACAGTGCGGCACTCCCTCAGTACTGACCCTCTGACAGTGCGGCACTCCCTCAGTACTGAACATCTGACAGTGCAGCTCCCTCAGTACTGACCCTCTGACAGTGCGGCACTCCCTCAGTACTGACCCTCTGACAGTGCAGCACTCCCTCAGTCCTGACCCTCAGACAGTGCAGCACTCCCTCAGTACTGACCCTCTGACAGTGCAGCACTCCCTCAGTACTGACCCTCTGACAGTGCAGCGCTCCCTCAGTACTGACCCTCTGACAGTGCAGCGCTGCCTCAGTACTGACCATCTGACAGTGCAGCGCTCCCTCAGTACTAACCCTCTGACAGTGCAGCACTCCCTCAGTACTGACCCTCTGACAGTGCGGCGCTCCCTCAGTACTGACCCTCTGACAGTGCAGCACTCCCTCAGTACTGACCCTCTGACAGTGCGGCACTCCCTCAGTACTGACCCTCTGACAGCGCAGCACTCCCTCAGTACTGACCCTCTGACAGTGCAGCACTCCCTCAGTACTGACCCTCTGACAGTGCAGCTCCCTCAGTACTGACCCTCTGACAGTGCAGCACTCCCTCAGTACTGACCCTCTGACAGCGCAGCACTCCCTCAGTACTGACCCTCTGACAGTGCAGCACTCCCTCAGTACTGACCCTCTGACAGTGCAGCTCCCTCAGTACTGACCCTCTGACAGTGCAGCCCTCCCTCAGTACTGACCCTCTGACAGTGTGGCGCTCCCTCAGTACTGACCCTCTGACATTGCAGCACTCCCTCAGTACTGACCCTCTGACAGTGCAGCACTCCCTCAGTACTGACCCTCTGACATTGCAGCACTCCCTCAGGACTGAAAAATGAAATGAAAATGGCTTATTGTCACAAGTAGGCTTCAAATGAAGTTACTGTGAAAAGCCCCTAGTCGCCACATTCCGGCGCCTGTTCGCGGAGGCTGGTACGGGAATTGAACCCGTGCTGCTGGCCTGCCTTGGTCTGCTTTCAAAGCCAGCGATTTAGCCCTGTGCTAAACAGCCTCTGTGGGCGACCGTACGTGTATGTGAGTGTGCGTGTCTGTGTGTGTGTCTGTATGTGTGTGTGAGAGTATATGTTTGGATGCATGCAAGTGTGTGCCTGCGCAAGTGAGTGTGTTTGCGGCTTGGTGTGTGTGACTGTGTGAATATGTGTTTGTGTGTGACTGTGTGTGAGTATTTCTGTCTGTGTCTGTGTGGGTGTGTGAATGCCTGTGTGTGAGTGTGTGTATATGAGCGTATGATCCTGTGTATGTGACAGTCTGAGTGTCCGTCTGTGTGTCTGTGAGTCAGACTGAGACTGTGGCATGTGACTACGTGTGTGTGTGAGACAGTGTGTGTCTGTCTGTGTGTGAGATGTGGGTTTGTGACAGTGTCTGTGAGACAATGCATACGTGTATGTGTGAGTATGTTGTGTGTGTGTATTATGTGCGTGTGGATTATGTGTGTGTGCGTAGTTTGTCTATGTGTGTACTGTGTGTGTGTGTGTGTACTGTGTGTGTGTGTGTGTGTGTGTGTACTGTGTGTGTGTGTGTGTACTGTGTGTGTGCTGTGTGTGTGTGTGTGTACTGTGTGTGTGTGTGTGTACTGTGTGTGTGTGTGTGTGTGTGTGTGTACTGTGTGTGTGTGTACTGTGTGTGTGTGTGTACTGTGTGTGTGTGTGTGTGTGTGTGTGTACTGTGTGTGTGTGTGTGTACTGTGTGTGTGTGTGTGTACTGTGTGTGTGTGTGTGTGTGTACTGTGTGTGTGTGTACTGTGTGTGTGTGTGTGTACTGTGTGTGTGTGTGTGTGTGTGTACTGTGTGTGTGCTGTGTGTGTGTGTGTGTACTGTGTGTGTGTGTGTACTGTGTGTGTGTGTGTGTACTGTGTGTGTGTGTGTGTACTGTGTGTGTACTGTGTGTGTGTGTACTGTGTGTGTGTGTGTGTACTGTGTGTGTGTGTGTGTGTGTACTGTGTGTGTGTGTGTGTGTGTGTGTACTGTGTGTGTGTGTGTGTACTGTGTGTGTGTGTGTGTGTGTGTGTACTGTGTGTGTGTGTGTGTGTGTGTGCGTAGTTTGTCTATGTGTGTACTGTGTGTGTGTGTACCAAATCAGCGACACACACAGACACACAGTCCACAGGCCTGGAGGGCGGGAATGTGAAAGTGGAGACAGGGCAATGCACAGAGAGCAGGAATGTGAGGCAAACTCACTGTCAACGGCAACGCTCTTTCATCATTTAGCCCCAGTGTTGGCAAAGATTGCAGATAAATGGCACCCTCACAGCAACCAGCATAATGGTCAATCTGTATAAAATAAAGAGGAAGAGAGGCAGAGAGTGAGTTACAGACTGGAATCTAATCAAGGGGTTCGGGATGGTTTATATATAGAATAACAGATACCCGGGAGTGAGTTACAGACTGGAATCTAATCGAGGGGTTCGGGGTGGTTTATATATAGAATAACAGATACCCGGGAGTGAGTTACAGACTGGAATCTAATCGAGGGGTTCGGGATGGTTTATATATAGAACAACAGATACCCGGGAGTGAGTTACAGACTGGAATCTAATCGAGGGGTTCAGGGTGGTTTATATATAGAATAACAGATCCCCGGAAGTGAGTTACAGACTGGAATCTAATCGAGGGGTTCGGGATGGTTTATATATAGAATAACAGATACCCAGGAGTGAGTTACAGACTGGAATCTAATCGAGGGGTTCAGGGTGGTTTATATATAGAATAAAAGATACCCGGGAATGAGTTACAGACTGGAATCTAATCGAGGGGTTCGGGGTGGTTTATATATAGAATAATAGATACATGGGAGTGAGTTACAGACTGGTATCTAATCGAGGGGTTCGGGGTGGTTTATATATAGAATAACAGATACCCGGGAGTGAGTTACAGACTGGAATCTAATCAAGGGGTTCGGGATGGTTTATATATAGAATAACAGATACCCGGGAGTGAGTTACAGACTGGAATCTAATCGAGGGGTTCGGGGTGGTTTATATATAGAATAACAGATACCCGGGAGTGAGTTACAGACTGGAATCTAATCGAGGGGTTCGGGATGGTTTATATATAGAACAACAGATACCCGGGAGTGAGTTACAGACTGGAATCTAATCGAGGGGTTCAGGGTGGTTTATATATAGAATAACAGATCCCCGGAAGTGAGTTACAGACTGGAATCTAATCGAGGGGTTCGGGATGGTTTATATATAGAATAACAGATACCCAGGAGTGAGTTACAGACTGGAATCTAATCGAGGGGTTCAGGGTGGTTTATATATAGAATAACAGATACCCGGGAATGAGTTACAGACTGGAATCTAATCGAGGGGTTCGGGGTGGTTTATATATAGAATAATAGATACATGGGAGTGAGTTACAGACTGGTATCTAATCGAGGGGTTCGGGGTGGTTTATATATAGAATAACAGATACCCGGGAGTGAGTTACAGAGTGGATCTAATCGAGGGGTTCGGGATGGTTTATATATTGAATAACAGATACCCGGGAGTGAGTTACAGACTGGAATCTAATCGAGGGGGTCAGGGTAGTTTGTATATAGAATAACAGATACCCGGGAGTGAGTTACAGACTGGAATCTAATCGAGGGGTTCGGGGTAGTTTATATATAGAATAACAAATACCCGGGAGTGAGTTACAGAGTGGATCTAATCGAGGGGTTCGGGGTGGTTTATATATAGAATAACAGATACCCGGGAGTGAGTTACAGAGTGGATCTAATCGAGGGGTTCGGGATGGTTTATATATTGAATAACAGATACCCGGGAGTGAGTTACAGACTGGAATCTAATCGAGGGGGTCAGGGTAGTTTGTATATAGAATAACAGATACCCGGGAGTGAGTTACAGACTGGAATCTAATCGAGGGGTTCGGGGTAGTTTATATATAGAATAACAAATACCCGGGAGTGAGTTACAGAGTGGATCTAATCGAGGGGTTCGGGGTGGTTTATATATAGAATAACAGATACCCGGGAGTGAGTTACAGACTGGAATCTAATCGAGGGGTTCGGGGTGGTTTATATATAGAATAACAGATACCCGGGAGTGAGTTACAGACTGGAATCTAATCGAGGGGTTCAGGGTGGTTTATATATAGAATAACAGATACCCAGGAGTGAGTTACAGACTGGAATCTAATCGAGGGGTTCGGGGTGGTTTATATATAGAATAACAGATACCCGGGAGTGAGTTACAGACTGGAATCTAATCGAGGGGTTCGGGGTGGTTTATATATAGAATAACAGATACCTGGGAGTGAGTTATAGACTGGAATCTAATCCAGTGGTTCGGGAGGTTTTAATGTTCAATCGTTGATCAGCATTTGTTCCCATTCCATTATGTAACTTCACCGTATGTGGCCACAAGTTCGAACACAGCACTTAATTGCCGTTCTTAGGAAGCAATTTAATCTCTAAATGTCAATCCTGTTGAAAGAATGTTTGTCAATTTTCAAGTGTTCGTCTACCAGCCGTCACAATGACATTGTTCAAAGGCAGCGTGCCTGTGTTGACATGTGCCGTCTTGTCGCATATCTGAAGCACTTGGCAATGAGGGAGGCGGTACATCAATTAGTGCACAATGTGATGTTTGTGCAGAACGCGTGAGCTAAGAGGATAACCTGGTGCTACTGACAATGTCTCAACCGTTCACAGTCTGATGTTTGAGCTGATTGACCTGCCTTTCATTGATGGGACCCTGGCACGGAGCTACGGGAAGTCAAGCTGGAGGGGTCATTTCAGGCTCTGACGTAGAGTTGATCCACTTTGCGCCAGGAATCCTCGAGCTCCCCAATCTCACATCAAAGAATGACAAATGGAGAGAGTTAAAAGCTGGAATCGGTGAGCGGTAGCAGATACCTGGGAACCCCACCACCTGGAGGGTCCCCTCCAAGTCACTCACCACCCTGACTGGGAAATATATCGGCCGTTCCTTCACTGTCGCCAGGGGAATATCCTGGAACTCCCTCTCTAACAGCACGGTGGGTGTACTTGCACCACATGGACTGAAGTGGTTCACAAAGGCTGGTCGCTCGACGGAATATTCCGGATGGGAAATAAATGCTGGTGTAGTCAGTGACGCCAACGTCCTCTGAGCGTCTTCTACTCAGACACTGCCCTGGACGCCTCCAAATCCTCTCACTTACAAATGTTCCATTTCCCAGTGATTTCCTGCTTGACGACAATTCCCTCTCTCACCAAACTCCACTGCGTGAAATCCCCAACCTTGTCAATACCCTCTCTCACCAAACTCCACTCCGCAAAATCCCCAGCCTCGTCAATACCCTCTCTCACCAAACTCCACTGCGTGAAATCCCCAACCTCGTCAATACCCTCTCTCACCAAACTCCACTGCGTGAAATCCCCAACCTCGTCAATACCCTCTCTCACCAAACTCCACTCCGCGAATACCCCAGCCTCGTCAATACCTTCTCTCACCAAACTCCACTGCGTGAAATCCCCAGCCTCGTCAATTCCCTCTGTCACCAAACTCCCCTGCGTGAAATCCCCAGCCTCGTCAATACCCTCTCTCACCAAACTCCACTGCGTGAAATCTCCAGCCTCGTCAATTCCCTCTCTCACCAAACTCCACTCCGCGAAGTTCCCAGCCTCGTCAATTCCCTCTGTCACCAAACTTCACTGAGCGAAATCCCCAGCCTCGTCAATACCCTCTCTCACCAAACTCCACTCCGCGAAATCCCCAGTCTCGTCAATTCCCTCTCTCACCAAACTCCACTGCGTGAAATCCCCAGCCTCGTCAATTCCCTCTCTCAGCAAACTCCACTCCGCAAAATCCCCAGCCTCGTCAATTCCCTCTCTCACCAAACTGCACTGCGTGAAATCCCCAGCCTCGTCAATTCCCTCTCTCACCAAACTCCACTCCGCAAAATCCCCAGCCTCGTCAATTCCCTCTGTCACCAAACTCCACTGCGTGAAATCCCCAGCCTCGTCAATACCCTCTCTCACCAAACTCCACTGCATGAAATCCCCAGCCTCGTCAATACCCTCTCTCACCAAACTCCACTGCATGAAATCCCCAGCCTCGTCAATTCCCTCTCTCACCAAACTCCACTCCGCGAAATTCCCAGCCTCGTCGTAAATGATGCGTAAACGATGCGGCGCCGCCCCTAGCCCCCCCAGAGGTGGGAGAATAGGGGGCTGGGAGCGGCTTCCGACGCCGGAGTGAAACATTCCGGTTTTCACTCCGGCGTCGGCACTCAGTCTCCCGATAGGAGAATTGCGCCCCCTGGATTCACACACTCATCAATTCCCATTCTCACTATATTCTCACTCACTATTCACACTCTCGTCAATTCTCATTCTCACTATATACTCACTCACTAATCACACACTCGTCAATTCCCATTCTCACTATAATCTCACTCACTATTCACACTCTCGTCAATTCCCATTCTCACTATATAATCACTCACTATTCACACTCTCATCAATTCCCATTCTCACTATAATCTCACTCACTATTCACACTCTCGTCAATCCCCATTCTCACTATATTCTCAGTCACTATTCACACTCTCGTCAATTCCCATTCTCACTATATTCTCACTCACTATTCACACTCTCGTCAATTCCCATTCTCACTATATTCTCACTCACTGTTCACACTCTTGTCAACTCCCATTCTCACTATAATCTCACTCACTATTCACACTCTCGTCAGTTCCCATTCTCACTATAATCTCACTCACTATTCACACTCTCGTCAATTCCTATTCTCACTATATTCTCACTCACTATTCACACTCTCGTCAATTCCCATTCTCACTATAATCTAACTCACTATTCACACTCTCGTCAATTCCCATTCTCACTATAATCTCACTCACTATTCACACTCTCGTCAATTCCCATTCTCACTATAATCTCACTCACTATTCACACTCTCGTCAATTCCCATTCTCACTATATAATCACTCACTATTCACACTCTCATCAATTCCCATTCTCACTATAATCTCACTCACTGTTCACACTCTCGTCAATTCCCTTTCTCACTATATAATCACTCACTATTCACACTCTCATCAATTCCCATTCTCACTATAATCTCACTCACTATTCACACTCTCGTCAATTCCCATTCTCACTATAATCTCACTCACTATTCACACTCTCGTCAATTCCCATTCTCACTATAATCTCACTCACTATTCACACACTCGTCAATTCCCATTCTCACTATAATCTCACTCACTATTCACACTCTCGTCAATTCCCATTTTCACTATATTCTCACTCACTATTCACACTCTCGTCAATTCCCATTCTCACTATATTCTCACTCACGAATCACACTCTCGTCAATTCCCATTCTCACCATATTCTAACTCACTATTCACACTCTCGTCAATTCCCATTCTCACTATAATCTCACTCACTATTCACACTCTCGTCAATTCCCATTCTCACTATAATCTCACTCACTGGGCGGGATTCTCCCACCGTGCCGACACCGGAGTGAAAACTGGAGTGTTTCACTTTGGTGTCGGAGGCTGCTACTCGCCCCCTATTCTCCCACCCCCGGGGGCTAGGAGTGGCGCTGCATCAATTACGTACACCGGGCCTTGGCGCTGTGTGAAAGTGACGCCGCATAAATGACGTCACCCGCTCACGAGCAGGGGTTCAGGGTGGTTTATATACAGGATAACATTTACCCGGGAGTGAGTTACAGACTGGAATCTAATCGAGGGGTTCGGGGTGGTTTATGGATAGAATAACAGATACTCGGGAGTGAGTTACAGACTGGAATCTAATCGAGGGGTTCGGGGTGGTTTATATATAGAATAACAGATACCCGGGAGTGAGTTACAGACTGGAATCTAATCGAGGGGTTCAGGATGGTTTATATATAGAATAACATTTACCCGGGAGTGAGTTACAGACTGGAATCTAATCGAGGGGTTCGGGGTGGTTTATATATAGAATAACATTTACCCGGGAGTGAGTTACAGACTGGAATCTAATCGAGGGGTTCGGGGTGGTTTATATATAGAATAACATTTACCCGGGTGTGAGTTACAGACTGGAATCTAATCGAGGGGCTCGGGGTGGTTTATATATAGAATAACATTTACCCGGGAGTGAGTTACAGACTGGAATCTAATCGAGGGGTTCAGGATGGTTTATATATAGAATAACAGCTACCCGGGAGTGAGTTACAGGCTGGAATCTAATCGAGGGGTTCGGGGTGGTTTATATATAGAATAACAGATACCTGGGAGTGAGTTACAGACTGGAATCTAATCGAGGGGTTCGGGGTGGTTTATATACAGAATAACAGATACCCGGGAGTGAGCTACAGACTGGAATCTAATCGAGAGGTTCGGGGTGATTTATATATAGAATAACAGATACCTGGGAGTGAGTTACAGACTGGAATCTAATCGAGGGGTTCGGGGTGGTTTATATATAGAATAACAGATACCCGGGAGTGAGTTACAGACTGGAATCTAATCGAGGGGTTAGGGGTGGTATATATATAGAATAACAGATACCCGGGAATGAGTTACAGACTGGAATCTAATCCAGGGGTTCAGGATGGTTTATATATAGAATAACAGATACCCTCGAGTGAGTTACAGACTGGAATCTAATCGAGGGGTTCGGGGTGGTTTATATATAGAATAACAGATACCCGGGAGTGAGTTACAGACTGGAATCTAATCGAGGGGTTTGGGGTGGTTGATATATAGAATAACAGATACCCGGGAGTGAGTTACAGACTTGAATCTAATCGAGGGGTTCGGTGTGGTTTATATATAGAATAACAGATACCCGGGATTGAGTTACAGACTGGAATCTAATCGGGGGGTTCGGCGTGGTTTATATATAGAATAACAGATACCCGAGAGTGAGTTACAGACTGGAATCTAATCGAGGGGTTCGGGATGGTTTATATATAGAATAACAGATACCCGGGAGTGAGTTACAGACTGGAATCTAATCGAGGGGTTCGGGGTGGTTTATATATAGAATAACAGATACCCGTGTGTGAGTTACAGACTGGAATCTAATCGATGGGTTCAGGGTGGTCTATATATAGAATAACAGATACCCGTGAGTGAGTAACAGACTGGAATCTAATCGGGGGGTTCGGGGTGGTTTATATATAGAATAACAGATACCCGGGAGTGAGTTACAGACTGGAATCTAATCGAGGGGTTCGGGGTGGTTTATATATAGAATAACAGATACCCGGGAGTGAGTTACAGACTGGAATCTAATCGAGGGGTTTGGGGTGGTTTATATATAGAATAACAGATACCTGGTAGTGAGTTACAGACTGGAATCTAATCGAGGGGTTCGGGGTGGTTTATATATAGAATAACAGATACCCGGGAGTGAGTTACAGACTGGAATCTAATCAAGGGGTTCGGGGTGGTTTATATATAGAATAACAGATACCCGGGAGTGAGTTACAGACTGGAATCTAATCGAGGGGTTCAGGGTGGTTTATATATAGAATAACAGATACCGGGGAGTGAGTTACAGACTGGAATCTAATCGAGGGGTTCGGGGTGGTTTATGTATAGAATAACAGATACCCGGGAGTGAGTTACAGACTGGAATCTAATCGAGGGGTTCGGGGTGGTTTATATATAGAATAACAGATACCCGGGAGTGAGTTACAGACTGGAATCTAATCGAGGGGTTCGGGGTGGTTTATATATAGAATAACAGATACCCGGGAGTGAGTTACAGACTGGAATCTAATCGAGGGGTTCGGGGTGGTTTATATATAGAATAACAGATACCTGGGAGTGAGTTACAGACTGGAATCTAATCGAGGGGTTCGGGGTGGTTTATATATAGAATAACAGATACCTGGGAGTGAGTTATAGACTGGAATCTAATCGAGGGGTTCGGGAGGTTTTAATTTTCAATCGTTGATCAGCATTTGTTCCCATTCCATTATGTAACTTCACCGTATGTGGCCGCAAGTTCGAACACAGCACTTAATTGCAGTTCTTAGGAAGCAATTTAATCTCTAAATGTCAATCCTGTTGAAAGAATGTTTGTCAATTTTCAAGTGTTCGTCTACCAGCCGTCACAATGACATTGTTCAAAGGCAGCGTGCCTGTGTTGACATGGGCCATCTTGTCGCATATCTGAAGCACTTGGCAATGAGGGAGGCGGTACATCAATTAGTGCACAATGTGACGTTTGTGCAGAACGCGTGAGCTAAGAGGATAACCTGGTGCTACTGACAATGTCTCAACCGTTCACAGTCTGATGTTTGAGCTGATTGACCTGCCTTTCATTGATGGGACCCTGGCACGGAGCTACGGGAAGTCAAGCTGGAGGGGTCATTTCAGGCTCTGACGTAGAGTTGATCCACTTTGCGCCAGGAATCCTCGAGCTCCCCAATCTCACATCAAAGAATGACAAATGGAGAGAGTTAAAAGCTGGAATCGGTGAGCGGTAGCAGATACCTGGGAACCCCACCACCTGGAGGGTCCCCTCCAAGTCACTCACCACCCTGACTGGGAAATATATCGGCCGTTCCTTCACTGTCGCCGGGGGCAACATCCTGGAACTCCCTCTCTAACAGCACGGTGGGTGTACTTACACCACATGGACTGAAGTGGTTCACAAAGGCTGGTCGCTCGACGGAATATTCCGGATGGGAAATAAATGCTGGTGTAGTCAGTGACGCCAACGTCCTCTGAGCGTCTTCTACTCAGACACTGCCCTGGACGCCTCCAAATCCTCTCACTTACAAATGTTCCATTTCCCAGTGATTTCCTGCTTGACGACAATTCCCTCTCTCACCAAACTCCACTGCGTGAAATCCCCAACCTTGTCAATACCCTCTCTCACCAAACTCCACTCCGCAAAATCCCCAGCCTCGTCAATACCCTCTCTCACCAAACTCCACTGCGTGAAATCCCCAACCTCGTCAATACCCTCTCTCACCAAACTCCACTGCGTGAAATCCCTAACCTCGTCAATACCCTCTGTCACCAAACTCCACTCCGCGAATACCCCAGCCTCGTCAATACCTTCTCTCACCAAACTCCACTGCGTGAAATCCCCAGCCTCGTCAATTCCCTCTGTCACCAAACTCCCCTGCGTGAAATCCCCAGCCTCGTCAATACCCTCTCTCACCAAACTCCACTGCGTGAAATCTCCAGCCTCGTCAATTCCCTCTCTCACCAAACTCCACTCCGCGAAGTTCCCAGCCTCGTCAATTCCCTCTGTCACCAAACTTCACTGAGCGAAATCCCCAGCCTCGTCAATACCCTCTCTCACCAAACTCCACTCCGCGAAATCCCCAGTCTCGTCAATTCCCTCTCTCACCAAACTCCACTGCGTGAAATCCCCAGCCTCGTCAATTCCCTCTCTCACCAAACTCCACTCCGCAAAATCCCCAGCCTCGTCAATTCCCTCTCTCACCAAACTGCACTGCGTGAAATCCCCAGCCTCGTCAATTCCCTCTCTCACCAAACTCCACTCCGCAAAATCCCCAGCCTCGTCAATTCCCTCTGTCACCAAACTCCACTGCGTGAAATCCCCAGCCTCGTCAATACCCTCTCTCACCAAACTCCACTGCATGAAATCCCCAGCCTCGTCAATTCCCTCTGTCACCAAACTCCACTGTGCGAAATCCCCAGCCTCGTCGTAAATGATGCGTAAACGATGCGGCGCCGCCCCTAGCCCCCCCAGAGGTGGGAGAATAGGGGGCTGGGAGCGGCTTCCGACGCCGGAGTGAAACATTCCGATTTTCACTCCGGCGTCGGCACTCAGTCTCCCAATCGGAGAATTGCGCCCCCTGGATTCACACACTCATCAATTCCCATTCTCACTATATTCTCACTCACTATTCACACTCTCGTCAATTCCCATTCTCACTATATACTCACTCACTAATCACACACTCGTCAATTCCCATTCTCACTATAATCTCACTCACTATTCACACTCTCGTCAATTCCCATTCTCACTATATAATCACTCACTATTCACACTCTCATCAATTCCCATTCTCACTATAATCTCACTCACTATTCACACTCTCGTCAATTCCCATTCTCACTATATAATCACTCACTATTCACACTCTCATCAATTCCCATTCTCACTATAATCTCACTCACTATTCACACTCTCGTCAATTCCCATTCTCACTATATAATCACTCACTATTCACACTCTCATCAATTCCCATTCTCACTATAATCTCACTCACTATTCACACTCTCGTCAATTCCCATTCTCACTATATAATCACTCACTATTCACACTCTCATCAATTCCCATTCTCACTATAATCTCACTCACTATTCACACTCTCGTCAATTCCCATTCTCACTATAATCTCACTCACTATTCACACTCTCGTCAATTCCCATTCTCACTATAATCTCACTCACTATTCACACACTCGTCAATTCCCATTCTCACTATAATCTCACTCACTATTCACACTCTCGTCAATTCCCATTCTCACTATATTCTCACTCACTATTCACACTCTCGTCAATTCCCATTCTCACCATATTCTAACTCACTATTCACACTCTCGTCAATTCCCATTCTCACTATAATCTCACTCACTATTCACACTCTCGTCAATTCCCATTCTCACTATAATCTCACTCACTGGGCGGGATTCTCCCACCGTGCCGACACCGGAGTGAAAACTGGAGTGTTTCACTTTGGTGTCGGAGGCTGCTCCTCGCCCCCTATTCTCCCACCCCCGGGGGCTAGGAGTGGCGCTGCATCAATTACGTACACCGGGCCTTGGGGCCGTGTGAAAGTGACGCCGCATAAATGATGTCACCCGCTCATGAGCAGGGGTTCAGGGTGGTTTATATACAGGATAACATTTACCCGGGAGTGAGTTACAGACTGGAATCTAATCGAGGGGTTCGGGATGGTTTATATATAGAATAACAGATACCCGGGAGTGAGTTACAGACTGGAATCTAATCGAGAGGTTCGGGGTGGTTTATATATAGAATAACAGATACCCGGGAGTGAGTTACAGACTGGAATCTAATCGAGGGGTTTGGGATGGTTTATATATAGAATAACAGATACCCGGGAGTGAGTTACAGACTGGAATCTAATCGAGGGGTTCGGGGTGGTTTTATATAGAATAACAGATACCCGGGAGTGAGTTACAGACTGGAATATAATCGAGGGGTTTGGGATGGTTTATATATAGAATAACAGATACCCGGGAGTGAGTTACAGACTGGAATCTAATCGAGGGGTTCGGGGTGGTTTATATATAGAATAACAGATACCCGGGAGTGAGTTACAGACTGGAATCTAATCGAGGGGTTCGGGGTGGTTTATATATAGAATAACAGATACCCGGGAGTGAGTTACAGACTGGAATCTAATCGAGGGGTTTGGGGTGGTTTATATATAGAATAACAGATACCCGGGAGTGAGTTACAGACTGGAATCTAATCGAGGGGTTCGGGGTGGTTTATATATAGAATAACAGATACCCGGGAGTGAGTTACAGACTGGAATCTAATCGAGGGGTTCGGGGTGGTTTATATATAGAATAACAGATACCCGGGAGTGAGTTACAGACTGGAATCTAATCGAGGGGTTAGGGGTGGTATATATATAGAATAACAGATACCCGGGAGTGAGTTACAGACTGGAATCTAATCCAGGGGTTCAGGATGGTTTATATATAGAATAACAGATACCCTCGAGTGAGTTACAGACTGGAATCTAATCGAGGGGTTCGGGGTGGTTTATATATAGAATAACAGATACCCGGGAGTGAGTTACAGACTGGAATCTAATCGAGGGGTTTGGGGTGGTTGATATATAGAATAACAGATACCCGGGAGTGAGTTACAGACTTGAATCTAATCGAGGGGTTCAGGGTGGTTGATATATAGAATAACAGATACCCGGGAGTGAGTTACAGACTGGTATCTAATCGAGGGGTTCGGGATGGTTTATATATAGAATATCAGATATCCGTGAGTGATTTACAGACTGGAATCTAATCGAGCGGTTTGGGGTGGTTTATATATAGAATAACAGATATCCGGGAGTGAGTTGCAGGCTAGAATCTAATCCAGGGGTTCAGGGTGGTTTATATATAGAATAACAGATACCCGGGAGTGAGTTACAGACTGGTATCTAATCGAGGGGTTCGGGATGGTTTATATATAGAATAACAGATACCCGGGAGAGAGTTACAGACTGGAATCTAATCGAGGGGTTCAGGGTGATTTATATATAGAATAACAGATACCCTGGAGTGAGTTACAGACTGGAATCTAATCCAGGGGTTTGGGGTGGATTATATATAGAATAACAGATACCCTGGAGTGAGTTACAGACTGGAATCTAATCCAGGGGTTGGGGTGGTTTATATATAGAATAAGATACCCGGGAGTGAGTTACAGACTGGAATCTAATCCAGGGGTTTGGGGTGGTTTATATATAGAATAACAGATAGCCGGGAGTGAGTTAGAGACTGGAATCTAATCGAGTGTTTTGTGGGTTTAATGTGGAATATGGATCAGAATTTTATTCTGTATGTGGACACATGTTCGAACACAGCATTTAATTGAGTTACGTAACAAGCAGCTTGATATCAAATTTTGAGTGCCAGTGCTGTTGTTGAAAGTATGTTTGGCCAAGCCTCCAGTCGGTTTATTGCATTGCGCATAATGCCAGCCAGAGCCAAGCCGGTGATTCTGAGGAGGATGTCCAGGAATGACTCCAGGTACAGCCAATCGGGAGTGACGGGGGCAATATAGCGACCGCTGGGGGAGCTGGGGGTACTCACATACAGTCGGTGGACCTCCTGGCATTGCTGTTGTATCATTTCTGCCAACTCTAGCCACTGGCCCCGCTGCCAATCGGGTACGGTTATTGAGGGGACGGGCAGCGCGTTCGTCCGAAGCAGGCTGCTGAGCAGGAGGAAGCTGCAGAGTCGCTGGTACCCTGGGGGAGACAGAATGCAGAGTACCGGAGAGTTAGCTTCAAACACCCCCGGACAGGCAGCAGGCTGCTGACACCTCCTCCACCGCACCCACGCAGGCACGGCCGATATCATTACCGCCCGCTCCCGTTATTCCTCTCGCCCTCGAAAACCCCCCCCCCCCCCCCAAAAAATTCTCTCCGTGTCAAGTCTTGAGGACCCTCACTGTCGCCGGGGGCGACATCCAGGAACTCCCTCCCTAACAGCACAGTGGGTGTGCCTACACCTCAGGGACTGCAGCGGTTCAAGAGGACGGCTGAGGTGTCGGTACACCTCCGTCTTCTCAAGGGGGCTTGTTTGCCTTGGGCAGTAACTGGCTGGTTAGTCCTGCACCCTGTCCGCATAAACACTACACCAAGACAAGCAATCTTACCAAAGCCCATGATTTTCTTCGTGTGTCTGAGTACGGGAGTGCTGTTCCTCTGATCAAGACGGCATTGGCGAGTACTGCAGACTTTAGCAAGTGGTCTTAATAAAGAGTCCCTCAGCCAATCTGACCACGTTCCCCCCCCCGCATCATCAACTGTGGCAACACGTCACTGGGAATGAGCACAGAATCCGTGTCAAACACTCCCAAATACTGAAGAATTTATCCTCACCTTTCAAAGGTCACAGATTTCTTGGAACTCTGTTAGATTGGCAGCTCTCCAAACCCACCTGGAGTTGGGAAAGGTGAAATCGTGTCTCACTGAATACGGAACCATTATCAAAGAGACATTAGGGTACCCTGGGGTCCCAGAAACCTCACTGCTAGAGGACCAGATAGGCGAGAGGTGGGGAGGGGGGGGGGGGATATACGGAGAGCTACTGGACAGAGCCGGGTCTTCACTGGACGGGACTGCTATCACATGCACCCATACACAGCATGAGGCAATAGCAGGAAGTGGCTGTTTACTCAGGCCTGATGCCACGTCTGTGATCCATGCACCACACTTGGGTGCCGGCTCCTCTGAAGGAACGTTTAAGGCTGCAGGAGCTCGAAGACCAGGGTATAATCTCTAAAGTGGCGGAACCGACTGACAGGGTCGGCTCGATGGTCTGTGTGAAGAAGCCCGCAGGAGAATTGCGCACATGTATAGATCCAGATATAGATCTAGATGTATAGAGCAGAGGTACGCTCAGATAGAGAAAGAGTGCCTGGGCCACCTCACCGGCATTGTAAAGTTCCATGATTACGCCTACGGTCTGTTGGAACCAACAATTCTACGGACACGTGCTTGTATGATTAGAATAGCGGTTTTAATATACTTACAACAGAGCCAGCCTGTTAGCCGTTGAACCTTCGGTGAACTGGCCGGCTGACCCTGTGGCACTGATCTTTATACAGCAGCTCCCGGGGGAGGAGTCCTGGGCGGAGCCAAGGGAGAAGCCCAGTACAATTCTCGAGCATTCCCAGAGCTACTCCCCCTGGTGGTCAGGTAGTGCAACTACACTTACAATATAGACACATATATATACATTATAATCCCGTGTGAATCATATTCACCACATTCACCCCCTGTGAAAAATATCGAGTCCAGCGGGGGTAGTGGCTCACAGAGTTTGTCTGTCCGGTGGACGAATTGTTCTTTTCGATCTGCGGAGCACCGGGGTTGCAGCCTCTTGTGCTGTGTGGTGAATGTGATTCACACGGGATTGTAATCTGTATATACATGTGTCTGTATTGTAAGTGCAGTTGCACTACCTGTCCTCCAGGGGGAGTAGCTCTGGGAATGCTTGAGTTGTCAGGGGCGTCTCCCTTGGCTCTGCCCAGGACTCCTCCCCCGGAAGCTGCTGTATAAAAGCTCAGTGCCACATGGTCAGCCGGCCAGTTCACCGAAAGTTCAATGGCTAATAGGCTGGCTCTGTTGTGAGTATATTAAAACCGCTATTCTAATCCTACAAGCACGTGTCCGTAGAATTGTTGGTTCCAACAATTTAATATACTCAGGAAACAGTCGAAGAAATCATGGAAGCAGCCCTCAAGCCCGGATGCCTAGAACTCGACCCACAGGATGCAGAGGCTAAGGAATTTTTTTCCCACTGGCTGAGATGTTTTAAAGCCTACCTGGCAGAAGCCAGCACCGCCGGAACAACGGAGGAACAAAAACTCAGCCTACTGCACGCGAGGGTAAGCCACAGAATCTCCACACAGCTAAATCCGGCCGGTTCTTACACCGCAGCGCTGGCAATATTGGACAAAATGTACGTTAGGCCCATTAACGAGGTTTATGCACGCCACGTCTTTACGACCCGCCGTCAGCGGCCTACAGAAACGCTAGCCGTGTTTGTAAGGGAATTGAACAATCTTTCCAATGACTGTAATTATCAAGCCGTTACCGTGGCGGAACATTGGGAGCTTGCTGTGCGGGACGTTTTCGTGGCGGGCCTTAGGTCTAACTATGTGCGCCAAAGACTGCTAGAAAAGGGGGCCCAGGACTTAGACACTACTGTGGAGGCTGCTACCACTATGGAAGTTTCCTTCCGCAGCCTCACCTCGTTTCCCGCGGACCCTGCGACCTCATCGTGGACCCCCGACCAACAGTCCCCCCAAGCCTGTGCCGCACGGCCCCCCAGCTACCGCGCTGCCAAAGCCAGTTACTCTGCTGCCCCAGCCAGTTACTCTGCTGCCCCAGCCAGTTACTCTGCTGCCCCAGCCAGTTACTCTGCTGCCCCAGCCAGTTACTCTGCTGCCCCAGCCAGCTACTCTGCTGCCCCAGCCAGTTACTCAGCTGCCCCAGCCAGTTACTCTGCTGCCCCAGCCAGCTACTCAGCTGCCCCAGCCAGTTACCCTGCTGCCCCAGCCAGTTACTCTGCTGCCCCAGCCAGCTACTCTGCTGCCCCAGCCAGCTACTCTGCTGCCCCAGCCAGCTACTCGGCTGCCCCAGCCAGCTACTCAGCTGCCCCAGCCAGTTACTCTGCTGCCCCAGCCAGTTACTCTGCTGCCCCAGCCAGTTACTCTGCTGCCCCAGCCAGTTACTCTGCTGCCCCAGCCAGTTACTCTGCTGCCCCAGCCAGTTACTCTGCTGCCCCAGCCAGTTACTCTGCTGCCCCAGCCAGTTACTCTGCTGCCCCAGCCAGTTACTCTGCTGCCCCAGCCAGTTACTCTGCTGCCCCAGCCAGCTACTCTGCTGCTCCAGCCAGTTACTCTGCTGCCCCAGCCAGTTACTCTGCTGCCCCAGCCAGCTACTCTGCTGCCCCAGCCAGCTACTCGGCTGCCCCAGCCAGCTACTCGGCTGCCCCAGCCAGTTACTCTGCTGCCCCAGCCAGTTACTCTGCTGCCCCAGCCAGCTACTCGGCTGCCCCAGCCAGTTACTCAGCTGCCCCAGCCAGTTACTCTGCTGCCCCAGCCAGTTACTCTGCTGCCCCAGCCAGCTACTCGGCTGCCCCAGCCAGCTACTCTGCTGCCCCAGCCAGCTACTCAGCTGCCCCAGCCAGTTACTCTGCTGCCCCAGCCAGCTACTCTGCTGCTCCAGCCAGTTACTCTGCTGCCCCAGCCAGTTACTCAGCTGCTCCAGCCAGTTACTCTGCTGCCCCAGCCAGTTACTCTGCTGCCCCAGCCAGCTACTCTGCTGCCCCAGCCAGTTACTCTGCTGCCCCAGCCAGTTACTCTGCTGCCCCAGCCAGATACTCTGCTGCCCCAGTCAGTTACTCTGCTGCCCCAGCCAGCCACAATGCTGCCCCAGCCAGCTACTCTGCTGCCCCAGCCAGTTACTCAGCTGCCCCAGCCAGTTACTCTGCTGCCCCAGCCAGTTACTCTGCTGCCCCAGCCAGTTACTCTGCTGCCCCAGCCAGTTACTCTGCTGCCCCAGCCAGTTACTCTGCTGCCCCAGCCAGTTACTCTGCTGCCCCAGCCAGCTACTCTGCTGCTCCAGCCAGTTACTCTGCTGCCCCAGCCAGCTACTCTGCTGCCCCAGCCAGTTACTCTGCTGCCCCAGCCAGTTACTCTGCTGCCCCAGCCAGTTACTCTGCTGCCCCAGCCAGTTACTCTGCTGCCCCAGCCAGCTACTCTGCTGCCCCAGCCAGCTACTCTGCTGCCCCAGCCAGTTACTCTGCTGCCCCAGCCAGTTACTCTGCTGCCCCAGCCAGTTACTCTGCTGCCCCAGCCAGTTACTCTGCTGCCCCAGCCAGCTACTCGGCTGCTCCAGCCAGTTACTCTGCTGCCCCAGCCAGCTACTCTGCTGCCCCAGCCAGCTACTCGGCTGCTTCAGCCTGCCATTTCTGTGGCCAAAGCCAGCACCTGCGGCAGCACTGCCCGGCCCGTAACGCGACCTGCAGCAGCTGCGGGCGAAAAGGACACTATGCCAGAGTGTGTCTGGCGAAGAAAGCCCCAGCCTCTAACCCTCCCACGGCTCAAAGCACTCGTTCCCTGAATTCACAGGCCTGCAGGCCCCGAAATGCTGCAGCCTGTATGCCGACTCCGCCCCCACCCAACATGTGCGACTCATGGGGGCGGCCATCTTGGCAATCCTCCTCCATGCGGCCGGCCATGTGCGACTCATGGGGGCGGCCATCTTGGCAATCCTCCTCCATGCGGCCGGCCATGTGCGACTCATGGGGGCAGCCATCTTGGCAATCCTCCTCCATGCGGCCGGCCATGTGTGACTCATGGCGGCAGCCATCTTGGCAATCCTCCTCCATGCGGCCGGCCATGTTGGACTCATGGGGGCAGCCATCTTGGCAATCCTCCTCCATGCGGCCGGCCATGTGCGACTCATGGGGGCAGCCATCTTGGCAATCCTCCTCCATGCGGCCGGCCATGTGCGACTCATGGGGGCAGCCATCTTAGAACATAGAACATAGAACAGTACAGCACAGAACAGGCCCTTCGGCCCTCAATGTTGTGCCGAGCCATGATCACCCTACTCAAACCCACGTATCCACCCTATACCCCCCCTTAACCTTACTTTTATTACGACACTACGGGCAATTTAGCATGGCCAATCCACCTAACCCGCACATCTTTGGACTGTGGGAGGAAACCGGAGCACCCGGAGGAAACCCACGCACACAGGGGGAGGATGTGCAGACTCCACACAGACAGTGACCCAGCCGGGAATCGAACCTGGGACCCTGGAGCTGTGAAGCATTTATGCTAACCACCATGCTACCCTGCTGCCCCAAAACTCTGGGTCTGGAGTCACATACAGGTCAGATCAGACAATCGGCAATGGTTTCATGGTCATCATTAGACTTTTAATTCCAAATTTTTATTGAATTCGAATTTCACCATCTGCAGTGGCGGGATTTGAACCTGGGTCCCCGGATCACTAGTCCAGTGACAATACCATTACGCCACCGCCTCCCTCCATGCGGCCGGCCATGTTGGACTCATGGGGGCAGCCATCTTGGCAATCCTCCTCCATGCGGCCGGCCATGTGCGACTCATGGGGGCAGCCATCTTGGCAATCCTCCTCCATGCGGCCGGCCATGTGCGACTCATGGGGGCGGCCATCTTGGGATCCATCCCATTCAATCTCTGAAACTCACCTCGACAACTACGAACTCAGAGGGCAGTCATCACGGGGCCACTCCAGCACAGCTGATCGAGCCGCCGACTACCCGCAACTCAGCGCAGTCACCCTGGATCAATCCTGCCTCAAGCACCTACGAAGTTCGATGGCGGAGGTCCAGATTAACGGGTACAGCACGCCATGCCTCTTTGACTCCGGGAGCACCGAGAGCTTTATACACCCAGAGCTGGTAAGACGCTGTTCGCTTCCTATTTTTCCTGTGAGCCAAACTATCGCCCTTGCTTCGGGCTCCCACTCAGTCCAAATCCAAGGACGCACCGTTGCTGCGCTCACAATTCGAGGCGCTAGTTATTCTAAATTTAAACTTTATGTCCTGCCCGACCTCTGCGCGCCACTCTTATTAGGCCTGGATTTCCAGTGCAACCTCAAGAGCCTCACCCTCAGCTTCGGTGGGCCCCTGCCCCCACTCACTATCTGCAGCCTAGCCATGCTGCGCATCTCCCCCCCTCCTCTCTTCGCCAATCTCACTCCAGATTGCAAGCCAGTAGCTACTCGCAGCAGGCGATACAGCCTACAAGATAGGGTCTTTATCCGATCGGAGGTCCGACGGCTGCTTGTCGTATTCAATATTTTCCCCGCGTCTTGACTGTGATAGAGAAATACAAACATGATTCATTAGGTAAGCAAAACTGAACTTTATTTCCGAATTAGAACTGACTGCTAGCAGTAAATGGCTGAGACTTGAATTCGGAAGGCAGTCAAATACAAACTGCTGAGTCCGTCCCAAGTCTGCAATCTCACAGAAGATGATTTTTATACATTATAGGATCAAGATAACATGAATACAACTTGGTCAGGAATTTGATCGAAAGTAAAACATAAGTAATAATCGTTACAATGGCATCACCTTGCTGACCTTTAGGGGACTGGAGTCTCATATCATTATCTTGTCTTTGTTTTAAGAACTGGACAAACTTGTTTACATACAGGAAGAGACAGTTGTTCAGCTTGTTATTTATTGAGACTACTCTGGTCTCATGATGAACGAACTTTATCTAGACTCTCAGAGTCACTCAGTTCCCAGGACATGCTGTCTCTGTGTATTCTGTGTCTGTGTCTTAGGTTAAATTCAATTGTACCAAGAAGACTTGACTAGTTTTCCCATCATGCCATTATTTGCTTCACACAATACCACATGCTCAGTGAGGGGATCATAGAGGCCAGTTATAGTCCCTGGAGAGCTCAGGTGGTGGTCGTCAAGACCGGGGGAAAATTCCGCATGGTCGTCGACTATAGCCAGACCATAAATCGCTTTACGCTCCTAGACTTGTATCCCCTCCCCAGGATTGCGGACATGGTGAATCAGATCGCCCAATATCGGCTATTTTCCACGGTGGATCTGAAGTCTGCATACCACCAGCTCCCAATCCGCCCGGAGGACCGCCACTACACGGCATTCGAGGCCGATGGCCGCCTCTTCCATTTCCTCCGGGTCCCTTTCGGCGTCACTAACGGGGTTTCGGTGTTCCAACGAGCAATGGACCGAATGGTAGACCAGTACGGGCTGCAGGCCACGTTCCCGTACTTGGACAATGTTACCATCTGCGGCTATGACCAGCAGGACCACGACGCCAACCTCTACCGTTTTCTCCAAACGGCTCAGAAATTAAATCTCACCTATAACAAGGAGAAATGCGTTTTCCGCACAAACAGACTGGCCATCCTCGGCTACGTCGTGGAGAACGGAGTTCTGGGCCCAGGCCCGGACCGCATGCCCCCTCTTAGAACTCCCCCTCCCTCATTGCCCCAAGGCCCTCAAACGGTGCTTGGGGTTCTTCTCATACTACGCCCAGTGGGTCCCTCAATATGCGGACAAAGCCCGCCCACTCTTTAAGGCCACACGATTTCCCCTGTCAGCTGAGGCGCGCCAGGCCTTCAGTTGCATCAAGGAGGACATCGCCAAAGCAGCCACGCGGGCGGTGGATGAATCCGTCCCCTTTCAGGTTGAGAGCGACGCCTCAGAGGTAGCTCTAGCAGCCACTTTAAATCAGGCAGGGAGGCCCGTTGCATTTTTCTCCCATACCCTATCCGCTTCAGAACTCCGACACTCCTCGGTCGAAAAGGAAGCACAAGCCATCGTGGAGGCTGTTCGTCACTGGAGGCACTACCTCGCAGGTAGGAGGTTCACCCTCATCACCGACCAACGATCGGTTGCCTTTATGTTTGACAACTTGCAAAGGGGCAAAATAAAAAACGATAAAATCCTTCGGTGGAGGATCGAACTCTCCACATATAGTTACGATATTAAATATCGACCGGGGAAGCTCAACGAGCCCTCGGATGCCCTATCCCGCGGGACATGCGCCAGCGCGCAGATCAGCCGTCTGAAAGCCATCCACATGGACATCTGCCATCCAGGGGTCACCCGGCTCGCCCACTCAATCAGAGCCCGAAACCTGCCTTTCTCCAACGAGGAGGTAAAAGCGGTCACCAGGGACTGCCCGATCTGTACAGAGTGCAAACCGCACTTCTATAGACTAGACAGGGCCCACCTGGTCAAGCCTTCTAGGCCCTTTGAAGGCCTTGCGATCGATTTCAAAGGGCCACTCCCCTCCACTAACAAGAACATTTATTTCCTCAACATCATACACGAGTTCTCCCGATTCCCTTTTGCCATTCCATGCCCTGACATGACCTCCCACACAGTCATTAGGGCCCTGCATAGTGTCTTCACCCTGTTCGGTTTCCCCAGCTACGTGCACAGCGACCGGGGTTCGTCCTTCATGAGCGACGAGCTGCGTCAGTACCTGCTCGACAAGGGCATCGCCTCGAGCAGGACTACCAGCTACAACCCCAGGGGGAACGGGCAGGTGGAGAGGGAGAACGCGATGGTCTGGAAGACCGTCCTACTGACCCTACGGTCTAGAAAACTCCAAGTCTCCCAATGGCAAGAAGTCCTCCCAGACGCGCTCCACGCAATCAGATCCCTCCTCTGTACAGCTACAAATCAAACCTCTAAGATGTGCAGGTTGGGTGGATTGGCCATGACAAATTGTCCAAAATTCTATGATTAACCTAGGACAAAAGTTCGGCGCAACATCGTGGGCCGAAGGGCCTGTTCTGTGCTGTATTTCTCTATAATCTATAATCTATAATCTCATGAGCGGCTCTTCATTTTTTCTAGGGGCACTACCACGGGGGTCTCACTTCCGGCGTGGCTGAGGACACCAGGCCCGGTCCTCCTGAGGAAGCACGTCAGGGGGCACAAAACCGACCCCCTTGTTGAAAAGGTGCACCTCCTCCATTCCAACCCCCAGTACGCATTCGTGGAGTTCCCGGACGGTCGCCAGGACACAGTATCCCTTCGGGACCTGGCACCCGCTGGATCCAGCCCCCCCCCTACCCCTGCTGAGGAACCCCTTACCCCATTCCCTATGCTGCCGCTCCCTCGCGCCCCCGATTCCTCGCCCCACCAGTTCCACGCGCCAGAACCAGCCTGCCCCCAGCGCCCCCAGTCTCCGGTCGAGCCAGAGGTGTATGAAGTTCGGACGAGACCCGCCTCGGAGTCTGCCATCGTACCCCAGCTCTCAACACCCACCCAGCCACCGCAAGAGGCTGCAACCCCGGTGCTCCGCAGATCGAAAAGAACAATTCGTCCACCAGACAGACTAACTCTGTGAGCCACCACCCCCGCTGGATTCGATTTTTTCACAGGGGGTGAATGTGGTGAATGTGTTTCACACGGGATTATAATCTATATATACATGTGTCTGTATTGTAAGTGCAGTTGCACTACCTGACCACCAGGGGAAGTAGCTCTGGGAATACTCGAGAGTTTGTACTGGGCTCCTCCCTTGGCTCCGCCCAGGACTCCTCCCCCGGAAGCTGCTGTATAAAGATCAGTGCCACAGGGTCAGCCGGCCAGTTCACCGAAAGTTCAACGGCTCATAGGCTGGCTCTGTTGTAAGTATATTAAAACCGCTATTCTAATCCTACAAGCACGTGTCCGTAGAATTGTTGGTTCCAAGAGGACTGAGAGAGAAGGAGAGGGCGGGACTGAGAGGGAGAGAGAGGGACTGAGAGAGAGAGTGAGGGACTGAGAGAGAGAGTGAGGGACTGAGAGAGGGAGAGAGGGAGGGACTGAGATAGGGACTGAGAGGGAGAGAGAGGGACTGAGAGAGAGGGAGGGACTGAGAGAGAGGGATTGAGAGAAAGAGAGGCACTGAGAGAGAGGGACTGAGAGAGAGGGATGGACTGAGAGGGACTGAGAGAGAGAGAGAGAGAGAGAGGGAGGGACTGAGAGAGAGAGAGAGGGATGGACTGAGAGGGACTGAGAGAGAGGGAGGGACTGAGAGAGAGAGAGAGGGACTGAGAGAGACTGAGAGAGAGGGAGGGACTGAGAGAGGGATTGAGAGAAAGAGAGGCACTGAGAGAGAGGGACTGAGAGAGAGGGAGGGACTGAGAGGGACAGAGAGAAGGAGAGGGAGGGACTGAGAGAGAGAGAGAGAGGGAGGGACTGAGAGAGAGAGAGAGGGACTGAGAGAGAGAGAGGGAGGGACAGAGAGAGAGAGAGAGGGAGGGACTGAGAGAGAAAGAGAGAGGGACTGAGAGAGAGAGTGAGGGACTGAGAGGGACAGAGAGAAGGAGAGGGAGGGACTGAGAGAGAGGGACTGAGAGAGAGAGGAACTGAGAGAGAGAGGGAGGGACTGAGAGAGAGAGAGAGAGAGGGACTGAGAGAGAGAGGGAGGGACTGAGAGGGACAGAGAGAAGGAGAGGGAGGGACTGAGAGAGAGAGACTGAGAGAGAGAGAGAGAGGGAGGGACTGAGAGAGAGGGAGGGACTGAGAGAGAGAGGGAGGGACTGAGAGAGAGGGAGGGACTGAGAGAGGGACTGAGAGAGAGGGAGGGACTGAGAGAGAGAGACAGAGAGAGAGAGAGAGGGACTGAGAGAAAGGGAGGGACTGAGAGAGAGGGAGGGACTGAGAGAGAGAGGGAGGGACTGAGAGAGAGAGGGACTGAGAGAGAGGGACAGAGACTGAGAGAGAGGGAGGGACTGAGAGGGAGAGGGACTGAGAGAGAGAGGGAGGGACTGAGAGAGAGGAACTGAGAGAGAGAGAGAGGGAGGGACAGAGAGAGAGAGAGGGGGACTGAGAGAGAGGGACTGAGAGAGAGGGAAAAACTGAGAGAGAGAGGGAGGGACTGAGAGAGAGAGAGAGAGAGACTGAGAGAGGGAGAGAGGGAGGGACTGAGAGAGAGAGGGAGGGACTGAGAGAGAGAGAGGGACTGAGAGAGAGGGACTGAGAGAGACTGAGAGAGAGGGAGGGACTGAGAGAGGGAGAGGGACTGAGAGAGAGGGAGGGACTGAGAGAGAGAGGGAGGGACTGAGAGAGAGAGAGGGACTGAGAGAGAGGGACTGAGAGAGGGAGGGACTGAGAGAGGGAGAGGGACTGAGAGAGAGGGAGGGACTGAGAGAGAGAGGGAGGGACTGAGAGAGAGGGACTGAGAGAGAGGGGGACTGAGAGAGAGAGACTGAGAGAGGGAGAGAGGGAGGGACTGAGAGAGAGAGAGGGACTGAGAGAGAGGGACTGAGAGAGACAGAGAGAGGGAAAGGGACTGAGAGAGAGGGAGGGACTGAGAGAGAGGGAGGGACTGAGAGAGAGAGAGAGGGACTGAGAGAGAGGGACTGAGAGAGACTGAGAGAGAGGGAGAGGGACTGAGAGAGGGAGAGGGACTGAGAGAGAGGGAGAGAGGGAGGGACTGAGAGAGAGGGACTGAGAGAGAGAGAGAGGGAGGGACTGAGAGAGAGGGACTGAGAGAGAGAGAGAGGGAGGGACTGAGAGAGAGAGAGAGAGGGGGACTGAGAGAGAGGGACTGAGAGAGAGAGGGAGGGACTGAGAGAGAGAGTGAGGGACTGAGAAAGGGAGGGACTGAGAGAGGGACTGAGAGGGAGAGAGAAGGACTGAGAGAGAGGGAGGGACTGAGAGAGAGGGAGAGAGGGAGGGACTGAGAGAGGGAGAGGGGGACTGAGGGAGAGAAGGAGGGACCGAGAGAGAGGGACTGAGAGAGAGAGAGAGGGACTGAGAGAGAGAGGGAGGGACTGAGAGAGAGAGGGAGGGACTGAGAGAGAGAGAGAGAGAGAGAGAGACTGAGAGAGGGAGAGAGGGAGGGACTGAGAGAGAGAGGGAGGGACTGAGAGAGAGAGAGGGACTGAGAGAGAGGGACTGAGAGAGACTGAGAGAGAGGGAGGGACTGAGAGAGGGAGAGGGACTGAGAGAGAGGGAGGGACTGAGAGAGAGAGGGAGGGACTGAGAGAGAGAGAGGGACTGAGAGAGAGGGACTGAGAGAGGGAGGGACTGAGAGAGGGAGAGGGACTGAGAGAGAGGGAGGGACTGAGAGAGAGAGGGAGGGACTGAGAGAGAGGGACTGAGAGAGAGGGGGACTGAGAGAGAGAGCCTGAGAGAGGGAGAGAGGGACTGAGAGAGAGAGAGGGACTGAGAGAGGACTGAGAGAGAGAGGGAGAGGGACTGAGAGAGAGAGGGACTGAGAGAGAGGGAGGGACTGAGAGAGAGAGAGAGGGACTGAGAGAGAGGGACTGAGAGAGACTGAGAGAGAGGGAGAGGGACTGAGAGAGGGAGAGGGACTGAGAGAGAGGGAGAGAGGGAGGGACTGAGAGAGAGGGACTGAGAGAGAGAGAGAGGGAGGGACTGAGAGAGAGGGACTGAGAGAGAGAGGGAGGGACTGAGAGAGAGAGGGAGAGGGGGGGACTGAGAGAGAGGGACTGAGAGAGAGAGGGAGGGACTGAGAGAGAGAGTGAGGGACTGAGAAAGGGAGGGACTGAGAGAGGGACTGAGAGGGAGAGAGAAGGACTGAGAGAGAGGGAGAGAGGGAGGGACTGAGAGAGAGAGAGGGGGACTGAGGGAGAGAAGGAGGGACCGAGAGAGAGGGACTGAGAGAGAGAGAGAGGGACTGAGAGAGAGAGGGAGGGACTGAGAGAGAGAGAGAGAGGGACTGAGAGAGAGAGAGAGAGGGACTGAGAGAGAGAGGGAGGGACTGAGAGAGAGAGGGAGGGACTGAGAGAGAGAGAGAGAGGGAGGGACTGAGAGAGAGGGATTGAGAGAGAGAGAGAGGGAGGGACTGAGAGAGAGAGAGAGAGGGGGACTGAGAGAGAGAGAGAGAGGGAGGGACTGAGAGAGAGGGATTGAGAGAGAGAGAGAGGGAGGGACTGAGAGAGAGAGAGGGGGGGACTGAGAGAGAGGGACTGAGAGAGAGAGGGAGGGACTGAGAGAGAGAGAGAGAGGGGGACTGAGAGGGAGGGACTGAGAGAGAGAGAGATTGTGGGCCGGATTCTCTGGTTGGCGACGGTGAAATGGAGTCCGGCGATTGGCCGGGGAATCCGTTTATACGCCAAAATCGGGGCCGTTTTTCAGATGCTCCGCCCCCCCCCCCCCCCCCCCCATAAAAATGGGGTCATCGCCGAGTACGCCGCACGCTGTCGGGACGGCCTTCTCCCCCCATGCTGGCCCCCTGATGGGCCGACTTCCCGGCGGCCACGTCGGTCACGTGACCTCTCAGTGTTCGGGGACCAAGCGTGATGGCGGTGGGCAGAGTCTGGGAGGTGGGAGCCATTCCGCTGGCAGGCGGGGGGGGGGGGCTTCGGCGGGGGCGAGGGGAGGGAACTGGTAGGGGGGTTTTCCCGGGGGGGGGTGGCGAGGAGGGGGGAACTTTCGACAGGCCGGGTCCGTGTTGTACGGCGCAGCCGCCGATAAGTCACGCCCCCCCACCCCCCCCGTGCGCATGTGCGGCCATGGTCCGGACAATTCTCCATCTGTATCTGGAGGGACAGCCCCTGCATCGCCACAATCGACGGGACCGTCCGTTCCAGGAGCCCGGGGGCCCCCCGCCTGGACGGCAGCTTGTTCCCCGGTGCTCGGCGTGCCCTCTGGCCGTCCGCTCCCTCGGCCCGCCGATTACCGGAGCAGCTGTGCGGCGCCAGGAGCCTCTTCACTAGCGTTCCCAGCCGAGGCGAGTGTCTCTGGGATGGTGGAGGGGGTAGGAGACAGCAGTGACGGGGAAAGTCAGCGTCTGGTGCTCCGGGGTGGTCTCGGGCTGCGGGGCGAGGGTGCCAGTCGCTGCCCGTGCCCTCAGTCTCCTGGTTGCTGTCCGCCTGGGGTTGGGTTTGGGGTCAGAAGACACCGGAAGAGCCCGTCTGGTCAGCAGGAGATCCTGCAAGTGGAGGGGTTGGAGGTGGAGTAGGGGGTGTTGTCTGGACGGGTGGGGGGGGGGGGGGGAGAGGGTGTGAGGGGGGAAGATGTGGAATTTGGAGGGTGACACGCATCCTGTGGTGATCCACTGTGTTAACTTTGTGCACCTGTATTAGGGGATGTACGGTAGTACCTATACTACAGGTTCGCCGGTAGCCCCTGCCGGCTGGCTCCGCCCACAAGGAGCCGTATAAATATGCGTGTCCTCCTGCCAGCTGCAGTAGGAGGCCACGCATCTGACTGTAATAAAGCCTCAGTTGCACCAATCGTGTAATTGATCGTGCAACAATTTATTACAGTGAGATTTTCAACAACATGGACATCAGGATCAAACCTGATCGGCTGCAGCTGGATCCGCACTCGCTAGACACCGGAAAGGACTTTAATCACTTGGCTGGCTTGCTTTGAGGCCTACATCAACGCTGCTACCCCCGCGTCGACGGAAGCTCAGAAGATTCAAGTTCTATACTCCAGGTTGAGCGTGTTCCCGCTAATCCAGGACGCCCCGAATTACGCAGAGGCCAGGACTCTCCTTAGAGGGAACTACGTTCAGAAGATGAACACACTCTTCGCGAGGCACGTACTCGCCACTCGCGTACAACTACCTGGTGAGTCGATCGAAGACTTCTGGCGGGCTCTCATCCCACTGGTACGGGACTGGGACTGTCAGGCCGTCACGGCCACGGAACATTCCAATCTCCTCATGCGTGACGCATTCGTGACGGGGATTGCGTCGGACCCCATCCGACAACGACTGCTGGAGGGGGCCACGCTCGACCTAGCGGAGTCGAAAAGCTTTAGCGCTCTTCATGACGGCCGCAACGTCCAATCCTACCCCGCTCGCCTCGTGGCCCACCCCTCCTACTCCTCTTGGACCCCGCAAACGACCCCCCCGGCTGGGGCCACTCCTGCTCAATATGCCTGCGCCGCCCGCCACACCGCGCACCCTGGGGGTCCCCGCTGCTACTTCTGAGGCCGGCAGAAGCACCCCCGCCAGCGCGGCCCAGCCCGCGCCGCCACCTGCAAATCCTGCGGTAAGAAGGGCCACTTTGCGGCGGTGTGCCAGGCCCGCGCAGTCGCCGCTATCGCGCCCGAATTCGCTCCCTTCCCCCAGCCGATTGCACAATGGGCGCCGCCATCTTCTCCCCCCAGGTCCACGTGCGGCCAGTGGGTGCCGCCATCTTGCCCCGCCCCTACAACGTGCGCTCCATTGATGCCGCCATCTTGCCCCACCCACGCAACATGGGCGCCACCATTTTCTCTTCAACAGGTCCTCCGGACGCCGCCATCGCCACCATTTTGTCTCCCCCACAGGACTGGATCGCTGGACCCGGGTCGCCGACGCTCCCCATCTGAATCCTCGGACGACCGCCCGCTGCTTGCCTCAATGACGCTGGACCAGTCCCGTCCTCACAACCTGGTCACCGCTTCGACGACAGTGGAAATCAACGGCCACGCGACCTCCTGCCTACTGGACTCCGGGAGCACCGAAAGCTTCATCCACCCGGACACGGTAAGGCGCTGCTCCCTCGCGGTCCACCCCGCCAACCAACGGATCTCCCTGGCCTCCGAATCCCATTCCGTCTCGATCCGGGGGTTCTGTGTGGTCAATCTCACTGTCCATGGCGTAGAATTCAGCAGTTTCCGCCTCTACATCCTCCCCAACCTCTGTGCTGCACTATTGCTGGGCCTGGACTTTCAGTGTAATCTCCAGAGCCTCACCCTCAAATTTGGTGGGCCCCTACCCCCACTCACCGTTTGCGGCCTAGCGACCCTCAAGGTTGACCCTCCCTCCCTCTTTGCCAATCTAACTGCGAATTGCAAGCCCGTCGCCACCAGGAGCAGTCGGTACAGCGCCCAGGACAAGACCTTCATCAGGTCTGAGGTCCAGCGGCTGCTTCGGGAAGGTATCATCGAGGCCAGCAACAGCCCTTGGAGAGCCCAGGTGGTAGTGGTTAAGACCGGGGAGAAGCACAGGATGGTTGTGGACTACAGCCAGACCATCAATCGGTACACGCAGCTCGACGCGTACCCCCCTCCCTCGCATATCTGAGATGGTCAATCAGATTGCACAGTATCGGGTCTTCTCAACGATTGACCTGAAGTCCTCCTACCACCAGCTCCCCATCCGTAAATCGGACCGTCCCTACACTGCCTTCGAGGCAGACGGTCGTCTGTACCAATTTTTTAGGGTTCCCTTCGGCGTCACTAACGGGGTCTCGGTATTTCAAAGAGAAATGGACCGAAAGGTTGACCGGTACGGACTGCTGGCCACGTGTCCGTACCTGGACAACGTCACCATCTGGGGCCATGACCAGCAGGACCACGACGCCAACCTTGCCAAATTTCTCCACACCGCATCTCTCCTCAACCTCACCTACAACGAGGAGAAGTGCGAGTTCAGCACTGACCGCTTAGCCATCCTCGGCTACATAGTCCAAAATGGACTCCTGGGGCCCGATCCCGACCGCATGCGCCCCCTCATGAAGCTCCCCCTCCCCCACTGCCCCAAGGCCCTCAAACGCTGCCTTGGGTTCTTCTCCTACTGCGTCCAGTGGGTCCCAAACTACACGGACAAGGCCCGCCCACTTATACAGTCCACTCAATTTCCCCTCACGGCTGAGGCACAACATGCCTTCGCCCGTATTCGCTCAGACATAGTGTTTTTGAAAACTCACCACTATTCTTAGAATTCCCCCATACCAAAAAAGGGCAAATATTCTAAATGGTGAACAGGGATTCTCACTCCCTGACTCCGATGCAGGCTTCGGTGGGTGCTATTCAGGTCAAACTATATTTTCAAGTTATCCCCCGGTATAACCCATACCTTCACCGAAGATTTTATCTACTTACCACTTAGTAGCATCGATGTCCTGGGTCCTGCATTGCTAAGTAAGTAACGTAGACTTTCAGGAATAAACCACTTTTTCAGGTGAAGTTAAGTTATTTTATTATTATATTCTTTCTTTTAAAAGCTGCAAACACTTTCTTTACAGAAAGGTATAAAGATCTTGCTTCTGGATCCTGCTGGTTGGTTGTAGGGACCTTCAGGCCCTGGCCTTGACAATCAATCTTCTTTAAATTCTGGTCATTTTGGGATGGATTCCCTGGTTAGCTCGGTTGCTGTGTCTTGTCGATCCATGTACTGAGCTATAAGAGCTAACTCTGCTAGCTATCTCTAAGCTGACTCTGACTCCTGTTTAAATTCTAGTCTTCCTTAGATGTATAACTGTTTAAACTCGGCTGCTTGTCTTGTCTTTCCCATGACCGAGCTCTCTCTCTCTCTCTGAGTTCTCCTCCCCGTCTCTCCTGTTGCTGTTTTTGTTGTTGTTGCTGCTCCCTGGGTTTATATTCTCTTTCTAACAATTATTAAGTTTTTAGAGCCTTATTGTAAATTAACTTATTTCCCTTTGATTGTTAAAAAGTATCTTTGATGTAAACATTCTAAAACAACTAATTATTCATTTTGGGCATAACGTCACCTCTCAGATCTGATTACAAAGTGCTTTGGTTTCAATAGTTACTTTTATTTCTGTGATTTCGAATCGTTTAATTTTCCAATTTTCCCCAGCCCATAACTTTGTCTTTGATTTTGACTTTAGAACATAGAACAGTACAGCACAGAACAGGCCCTTCGGCCCTCAATGTTGTGCCGAGCCATGATCACCCTACTCAAACCCACGTATTCACCCTATACCCGTAACCCAACAACCGCCCCTTAACCTTACTTTTATTAGGACACTACGGGCAATTTAGCATGGCCAATCCACCTAACCCGCACATCTTTGGACTGTGGGAGGAAACCGGAGCACCCGGAGGAAACCCACGCACACAGGGGGAGGACGTGCAGACTCCACACAGACAGTGACCCAGCCGGGAATCGAACCTGAGACCCTGGGACTTTAAATTATGTCTCTCGTAGACAGGTCGTCTCCAATTTTCTTTTAATTGACTTGATGTTAGTAGAATTTTACACTTAGAATTGACACCAAATTCGACTGAGCATCATCCATCCTTTCCAGCTGTTTACTAAGAGAGTTTATTTCAATGAAGGTGTGAAACCTTTGCTTTTAGCTGTATGCTAAAATTTAACTTGGTTATGACTTGAAAGACCTGCCTGCTTTAAACATTTGTCACTTAATTCAATTGAAACTCTCATCCATTCCTTTCCAGATGCTTCCTGAGATTGTTACTTTCAATAAAGGTGTGAGCCATTGCTTTAGCTTAATAAATGAAACCTGTGTGTTTGCTAAACCTGCTGGTGAGCAATAATCTGCATTTTATAATCCTGCTCTTTTCAGCTGCTATTAACCTTTTGTGGGATCTTTGCCTGTATCCTCTCAGACCAGATATTGCCAGACTTCCATGTTTCAAATGACACATTTTTCTGTATTTTCAATTACACTCCGTCTTGACATTTGAAACATAACTATATCATTTGGTTAATTGTCCCCCCCATTCAATTGTACTGACTAACATATATCCCCGATCTTTGTCATTTGTATGCATGTGTTGGAATTTTAAATTGTGCACCAAAATCAACTCGTAAATGTATCCATATCTCAGACCAGTGTCGATAAGCGTCTTTTTTTTTCGTACCAGTCCATTTACCGTGAACCATAGCCATAGCCACTCAGGAAGGTAACACAATCGCTTTCCGTGTGTTCCACTACCTCCAAAGCATTTTACTTCCTTGGGGTAGCAGCACTGTAGAAGCTTCCTCATGTCCCTTAGAAACAGCATACAACTCAGTCCATCAGTAACCAAAAAGGTCTTTTGTCCATCACTGGCTGTTACGTGTCTCATTTTTCCGTCATCCAAATTGCTTTCCGTTTCTGATTGGAATGGTAAATTATGATATCATGTACCACCCACTGATCCCCTTGCTTCATTTATTTAAAAGGTTCAATCGATCCTGCTTATATTCCTAACTTCCCCACATTAATGTCTAACATTGTCGTGACCCATGTATGTCTGCCAACCCCTGGTTTACATGAGAGAATATCTTTCTGACAAATTTCCTTCAAATCCCTTTCGTCTGTCATCGTTTCCCTTACAACATGAAAGTGTATATTTTCCATTACAGCATTTATAAAACCACATTGAACAGTCACTTTTCCAAATAAATTCTCCCTATTGTTAAATACACAGTAAAAAAAATGAAGTCTTATCTTAACATATTACTCATTACCTAACCACACAAATAGACTGTGTGTTACAACTTTATATATTTGCAACTGTTATAACAATTTAAATACCAGAAAGAAAGTACAATATCGAAATATCCCTTCGTGTCTTTGGGACATAATTATTACATACTAAATATGACATATAAACAACATCAATATTATTCGTAATGTTCTATGTAGTTAAATCAAGAAAACACACTAAGCTACCCCTCTATTAAAACATTCACAGGGTTTAGAAATGCGGATCAAGTTCTTTAACGACACACATACCCCCCCCTTATCATATATATATATAGCAGTCCCTACCAATTTACATGACATTTCTTTCTTTAATAACGATTACAGCTCTTCAATGCAATATTGTTTTGCTGCATTGGTAACAATTTTCGCGCCATGGCATCAAGCTACAAAAATTCTTAAACGATTGTCATTTATCATGTTGGGGTTCCTCGTCAGTCGCTGCTGTCTGCCGAGACCTTTAATAACTCCACCGCGTAGTACATACCCCATGGAGACCACAGATCATCCATCAGCTAATGGCCAGTTAGAGATGTCTGACCGGAGGTTTCACTGTTCAGTTATAATTTGATATTTTGATTTGTTTCTAACCCGTAAAGTTTTCCTCCGGGTTCTGTCATTTAATTCCCTCAAATAAGTAGCCAATTGTATCATTAGTTTCCCCCCAATCCTGTCTAAAAGATTCTTCTCTGGAGTGTAGTTCTCTTCCTTCTTGTAAACTGGTTTGTTACTTATTTTTTCCATCTGAAATATCAAATGAACAGATCAAGGGTGGAGAGGGCCCTATTCTTTAATTTGTACCTTCTGTTTTCATTTGGATTATCCCAGAAGTGCCCTCTCCAGGACCTCCGGAGTTCTTTTGCCACCATTTCTTTTTGAACTGGTTTATTTTCCTTCGCATTTATGTCCTTCATAAAATTAAAGCCTGTTAAGCCTCCTCCTTCTGTCATTGCACCCCTGAGTGAGATTCGAAGAATCTCAAACTCCTCCTCTTATGCGCACTCAGTGATCCAATCTCACCGGCATTGTAAAGTTCCATGATTACGCCTACGGTCTGTTGGAACCAACAATTCTACGGACACATGCTTGTAGGATTAGAATAGCAGTTTTAATATACTTACAACAGAGCCAGCCTGTTAGCCGTTGAACTTTCGGTGAACTGGCCGGCTGACCCTGTGGCACTGATCTTTATACAGCAGCTCCCGGGGGAGGAATCCTGGGCGGAGCCAAGGGAGAAGCCCAGTACAATTCTCGAGCATTCCCAGAGCTACTCCCCCTGGTGGTCAGGCATCTGACTGTAATAAAGCCTCAGTTGTACCAATCCGAGTCTTTCGTGCAATTGATCGTGCAACAATTTATTACAGTGAGATTTTCCACATTATGGACATCAGGATCAAACCTGATCGCCTGCAGCTGGATCCGCACTCGCTAGACACCGGAAAGGACTTTAATCACTTGGCTGGCTTGCTTTGAGGCCTACATCAACGCTGCCACCCCCGCGTCGACGGAAGCTCAGAAGATTCAAGTTCTATACTCCAGGTTGAGCTCCAGCGTGTTCCCGTTGATCCAGGATGCCCCAAATTACGCAGAGGCCAGGACTCTCCTTAGAGGGAACTACGTTCAGAAGATGAACACACTCTTCGCGAGGCACGTACTCGCCACTCGCGTACAACTACCTGGTGAGTCGATCGAAGACTTCTGGCGGGCTCTCATCCCACTCGTACGGGACTGTGACTGTCAGGCCGTCACGGCCACGGAACATTCCAATCTCCTCATGCGTGACACATTCGTGACGGGGATTGCGTCGGACCCCATCCAACAACAACTGCTGGAAGGGGCCACGCTCGACCTAGCGGAGTCGAAAAGCTTTAGCGCTCTCCATGACGGTTGCAACGTCCAATCCTACCCCGCTCGCCTCGCGGCCCACCCCTCCTACTCCTCTTGGACCCCGCAAACGACCCCCCCGGCTGGGGCCACTCCTGCTCAATATGCCTGCGCCGCCCGCCACACCGCGCACCCTGGGGGTCCCCGCTGCTACTTCTGAGGCCGGCAGAAGCACCCCCGCCAGCGCGGCCCAGCCCGCGCCGCCACCTGCAAATCCTGCGGTAAGAAGGGCCACTTTGCGGTGGTGTGCCAGGCCCGTGCAGTCGCCGCTATCGCGCCCGAATTCGCTCCCTTCCCCCAGCCGATCGCACAATGGGCGCCGCCATCTTCTCCCCCCAGGTCCACATGCGGCCAGTGGGTGCCGCCATCTTGCCCCGCCCCTACAACGTGCGCTCCATTGATGCCGCCATCTTGCCCCACCCACGCAACATGGGCGCCGCCATTTCTCTTCAACAGGTCCTCCGGACGCCGCCATCGCCACCATTTTGTCTCCCCCACAGGACTGGATCGCTGGACCCGGGTCGCCGACGCTCCCCATCTGAATCCTCGGACGACCGCCCCGCTGCTTGCCTCAATGACGCTGGACCAGTCCCGTCCTCACAACCTGGCCACCGCTTCGACGACAGTGGAAATCAACGGCCACGCGACCTCCTGCCTACTGGACTCCGGGAGCACCGAAAGCTTCATCCACCCGGACACGGTAAGGCGCTGCTCCCTCGCGGTCCACCCCGCCAACCAACGGATCTCCCTGGCCTCCGAATCCCACTCTGTCCCGATCCGAGGGTGGTCAATCTCACTGTCCAAGGCGTAGAATTCAGCAGTTTCCGCCTCTACATCCTCCCCAACCTCTGTGCTGCACTATTGCTGGGTCTGGATTTTCAGTGTAACGTCCAGAGTCTCACCCTCAAATTCGGTGGGCCCCTACCCCCACTCACCGTTTGCGGCCTCACGACCCTCAAGGTTGACCCCCCCCTCCCTCTTTGCCAATCTAACTGCGGATTGCAAGCCCGTCGCCACCAGGAGCAGTCGGTACAGCGCCCAGGACAAGACCTTCATCAGGTCTGAGGTCCAGCGGCTGCTTCGGGAAGGTATCATCGAGGCCAGCAACAGCCCTTGGAGAGCCCAGGTGGTAGTGGTTAAGACCGGGGAGAAGCACAGGATGGTTGTGGACTACAGCCAGACCATCAATCGGTACACGCAGCTCGACGCGTACCCCCTCCCTCGCATATCTGAGATGGTCAATCAGGTTGCACAGTACCGGGTCTTCTCAACGATTGACCTGAAGTCCTCCTACCACCAGCTCCCCATCCGTAAATCGGACCGTCCCTACACTGCCTTCGAGGCAGACGGTCGTCTGTACCAATTTTTTAGGGTTCCCTTCGGCGTCACTAACGGGGTCTCGGTATTTCAAAGAGAAATGGACCGAAAGGTTGACCGGTACGGACTGCGGGCCACGTGTCCGTACCTGGACAACGTCACCATCTGGGGCCATGACCAGCAGGACCACGACGCCAACCTTGCCAAATTTCTCCACACCGCATCTCTCCTCAACCTCACCTACAACGAGGAGAAGTGCGAGTTCAGCACTGACCACTTAGCCATCCTCGGCTACGTAGTCCAAAACGGACTCCTGGGGCCCGACCCCGACCGCATGCGCCCCCTCATGGAGCTCCCCCTCCCCCACTGCCCCAAGGCCCTCAAACGCTGCCTTGGGTTCTTCTCCTACTGCGTCCAGTGGGTCCCAAACTACACGGACAAGGCCCGCCCACTTATACAGTCCACTCAATTTCCCCTCACGGCTGAGGCACAACATGCCTTCGCCCGTATTCGCTCAGACATAGTGTTTTTGAAAACTCACCACTATTCTTAGAATTCCCCCATACCAAAAAAGGGCAAATATTCTAAATGGTGAACAGGGATTCTCACTCCCTGACTCCGATGCAGGCTTCGGTGGGTGCTATTCAGGTCAAACTATATTTTCAAGTTATCCCCCGGTATAACCCATACCTTCACCGAAGATTTTATCTACTTACCACTTAGTAGCATCGATGTCCTGGGTCCTGCATTGCTAAGTAAGTAACGTAGACTTTCAGGAATAAACCACTTTTTCAGGTGAAGTTAAGTTATTTTATTATTATATTCTTTCTTTTAAAAGCTGCAAACACTTTCTTTACAGAAAGGTATAAAGATCTTGCTTCTGGATCCTGCTGGTTGGTTGTAGGGACCTTCAGGCCCTGGCCGTGACAATCAATCTTCTTTAAATTCTGGTCATTTTGGGATGTATTCGCTGGTGAACTCGGTTGCTGTGTCTTGTCGATCCATGTACTGAGCTATAAGAGCTAACTCTGCTAGCTATCTCTAAGCTGACTCTGACTCCTGTTTAAATTCTAGTCTTCCTTAGATGTATAACTGTTTAAACTCGGCTGCTTGTCTTGTCTTTCCCATGACCGAGCTCTCTCTCTCTCTCTGAGTTCTCCTCCCCGTCTCTCCTGTTGCTGTTTTTGTTGCTGTTGCTGCTCCCTGGGTTTATATTCTCTTTCTAACAATTATTAAGTTTTTAGAGCCTTATTGTAAATTAACTTATTTCCCTTTGATTGTTAAAAAGTATCTTTGATGTAAACATTCTAAAACAACTAATTATTCATTTTGGGCATAACGTCACCTCTCAGATCTGATTACAAAGTGCTTTGGTTTCAATAGTTACTTTTATTTCTGTGATTTCGAATCGTTTAATTTTCCAATTTTCCCCAGCCCATAACTTTGTCTTTGATTTTGACTTTAGAACATAGAACAGTACAGCACAGAACAGGCCCTTCGGCCCTCAATGTTGTGCCGAGCCATGATCACCCTACTCAAACCCACGTATTCACCCTATACCCGTAACCCAACAACCGCCCCTTAACCTTACTTTTATTAGGACACTACGGGCAATTTAGCATGGCCAATCCACCTAACCCGCACATCTTTGGACTGTGGGAGGAAACCGGAGCACCCGGAGGAAACCCACGCACACAGGGGGAGGACGTGCAGACTCCACACAGACAGTGACCCAGCCGGGAATCGAACCTGGGACCCTGGGACTTTAAATTATGTCTCTCGTAGACAGGTCGTCTCCAATTTTCTTTTAATTGACTTGATGTTAGTAGAATTTTACACTTAGAATTGACACCAAATTCGACTGAGCATCATCCATCCTTTCCAGCTGTTTACTAAGAGAGTTTATTTCAATGAAGGTGTGAAACCTTTGCTTTTAGCTGTATGCTAAAATTTAACTTGGTTATGACTTGAAAGACCTGCCTGCTTTAAACATTCGTCACTTAATTCAATTGAAACTCTCATCCATTCCTTTCCAGATGCTTCCTGAGATTGTTACTTTCAATAAAGGTGTGAGCCATTGCTTTAGCTTAATACATGAAACCTGTGTGTTTGCTAAACCTGCTGGTGAGCAATAATCTGCATTTTATAATCCTGCTCTTTTCAGCTGCTATTAACCTTTTGTGGGATCTTTCCCTGTATCCTCTCAGACCAGATATTGCCAGACTTCCATGTTTCAAATGACACATTTTTCTGTATTTTCAATTACACTCCGTCTTGACATTTGAAACATAACTATATCATTTGGTTAATTGTCCCCCCCCATTCAATTGTACTGACTAACATATATCCCCGATCTTTGTCATTTGTATGCATGTGTTGGAATTTTAAATTGTGCACCAAAATCAACTCGTAAATGTATCCATATCTCAGACCAGTGTCGATAAGCGTCTTTTTTTTTTCGTACCAGTCCATTTACCGTGACCCATAGCCATAGCCACTCAGGAAGGTAACACAATTGCTTTCCGTGTGTTCCACTACCTCCAAAGCATTTTACTTCCTTGGGGTAGCAGCACTGTAGAAGCTTCCTCATGTCCCTTAGAAACAGCATACAACTCAGTCCATCAGTAACCAAAAATGTCTTTTGTCCATCACTGGCTGTTATGTGTCTCATTTTTCCGTCATCCAAATTGCTTTCCGTTTCTGATTGGAATGGTAAATTATGATATCATGTACCACCCACTGATCCCCTTGCTTCATTTATTTAAAAGGTTCAATCGATCCTGCTTATATTCCTAACTTCCCCACATTAATGTCTAACATTGTCGTGACCCATGTATGTCTGCCAACCCCTGGTTTACATGAGAGAATATCTTTCTGACAAATTTCCTTCAAATCCCTTTCGTCTGTCATCGTTTCCCTTACAACATGAAAGTGTATATTTTCCATTACAGCATTTGTAAAACCACATTGAACAGTCACTTTTCCAAATAAATTCTCCCTATTGTTAAATACACAGTAAAAAAAATGAAGTCTTATCTTAACATATTACTCATTACCTAACCACACAAATAGACTGTGTGTTACAACTTTATATATTTGCAACTGTTATAACAATTTAAATACCAGAAAGAAAGTACAATATCGAAATATCCCTTCGTGTCTTTGGGACATAATTATTACATACTAAATATGACATATAAACAACATCAATATTATTCGTAATGTTCTATGTAGTTAAATCAAGAAAACACACTAAGCTACCCCTCTATTAAAACATTCACAGGGTTTAGAAATGCGGATCAAGTTCTTTAACGACACACATACCCCCCCCTTATCATATATATATATAGCAGTCCCTACCAATTTACATGACATTTCTTTCTTTAATAACGATTACAGCTCTTCAATGCAATATTGTTTTGCTGCATTGGTAACAATTTTCGCGCCATGGCATCAAGCTACAAAAATTCTTAAACGATTGTCATTTATCATGTTGGGGTTCCTCGTCAGTCGCTGCTGTCTGCCGAGACCTTTAATAACTCCACCGCGTAGTACATACCCCATGGAGACCACAGATCATCCATCAGCTAATGGCCAGTTAGAGATGTCTGACCGGAGGTTTCACTGTTCAGTTATAATTTGATATTTTGATTTGTTTCTAACCCGTAAAGTTTTCCTCCGGGTTCTGTCATTTAATTCCCTCAAATAAGTAGCCAATTGTATCATTAGTTTCCCCCCAATCCTGTCTAAAAGATTCTTCTCTGGAGTGTAGTTCTCTTCCTTCTTGTAAACTGGTTTGTTACTTATTTTTTCCATCTGAAATATCAAATGAACAGATCAAGGGTGGAGAGGGCCCTATTCTTTAATTTGTACCTTCTGTTTTCATTTGGATTATCCCAGAAGTGCCCTCTCCAGGACCTCCGGAGTTCTTTTGCCACCATTTCTTTTTGAACTGGTTTATTTTCCTTCGCATTTATGTCCTTCATAAAATTAAAGCCTGTTAAGCCTCCTCCTTCTGTCATTGCACCCCTGAGTGAGATTCGAAGAATCTCAAACTCCTCCTCTTATGCGCACTCAGTGATCCAATCTCACCGGCATTGTAAAGTTCCATGATTACGCCTACGGTCTGTTGGAACCAACAATTCTACGGACACATGCTTGTAGGATTAGAATAGCAGTTTTAATATACTTACAACAGAGCCAGCCTGTTAGCCGTTGAACTTTCGGTGAACTGGCCGGCTGACCCTGTGGCACTGATCTTTATACAGCAGCTCCCGGGGGAGGAATCCTGGGCGGAGCCAAGGGAGAAGCCCAGTACAATTCTCGAGCATTCCCAGAGCTACTCCCCCTGGTGGTCAGGCATCTGACTGTAATAAAGCCTCAGTTGTACCAATCCGAGTCTTTCGTGCAATTGATTGTGCAACAATTTATTACAGTGAGATTTTCCACATTATGGACATCAGGATCAAACCTGATCGCCTGCAGCTGGATCCGCACTCGCTAGACACCGGAAAGGACTTTAATCACTTGGCTGGCTTGCTTTGAGGCCTACATCAACGCTGCCACCCCCGCGTCGACGGAAGCTCAGAAGATTCAAGTTCTATACTCCAGGTTGAGCTCCAGCGTGTTCCCGTTGATCCAGGATGCCCCAAATTACGCAGAGGCCAGGACTCTCCTTAGAGGGAACTACGTTCAGAAGATGAACACACTCTTCGCGAGGCACGTACTCGCCACTCGCGTACAACTACCTGGTGAGTCGATCGAAGACTTCTGGCGGGCTCTCATCCCACTCGTACGGGACTGTGACTGTCAGGCCATCACAGCCACGGAACATTCCAATCTCCTCATGCGTGACGCATTCGTGACGGGGATTGCGTCGGACACCATCCAACAACAACTGCTGGAAGGGGCCACGCTCGACCTAGCGGAGTCGAAAAGCTTTAGCGCTCTCCATGACGGTTGCAACGTCCAATCCTACCCCGCTCGCCTCGCGGCCCACCCCTCCTACTCCTCTTGGACCCCGCAAACGACCCCCCCGGCTGGGGCCACTCCTGCTCAATATGCCTGCGCCGCCCGCCACACCGCGCACCCTGGGGGTCCCCGCTGCTACTTCTGAGGCCGGCAGAAGCACCCCCGCCAGCGCGGCCCAGCCCGCGCCGCCACCTGCAAATCCTGCGGTAAGAAGGGCCACTTTGCGGTGGTGTGCCAGGCCCGTGCAGTCGCCGCTATCGCGCCCGAATTCGCTCCCTTCCCCCAGCCGATCGCACAATGGGCGCCGCCATCTTCTCCCCCCAGGTCCACATGCGGCCAGTGGGTGCCGCCATCTTGCCCCGCCCCTACAACGTGCGCTCCATTGATGCCGCCATCTTGCCCCACCCACGCAACATGGGCGCCGCCATTTTCTCTTCAACAGGTCCTCCGGACGCCGCCATCGCCACCATTTTGTCTCCCCCACAGGACTGGATCGCTGGACCCGGGTCGCCGACGCTCCCCATCTGAATCCTCGGACGACCGCCCGCTGCTTGCCTCAATGACGCTGGACCAGTCCCGTCCTCACAACCTGGCCACCGCTTCGACGACAGTGGAAATCAACGGCCACGCGACCTCCTGCCTACTGGACTCCGGGAGCACCGAAATCTTCATCCACCCGGACACGGTAAGGCGCTGCTCCCTCGCGGTCCACCCCGCCAACCAACGGATCTCCCTGGCCTCCGAATCCCACTCTGTCCCGATCCGAGGGTTCTGTGTGGTCAATCTCACTGTCCAAGGCGTTGAATTCAGCAGTTTCCGCCTCTACATCCTCCCCAACCTCTGTGCTGCACTATTGCTGGGTCTGGACTTTCAGTGTAACGTCCAGAGTCTCACCCTCAAATTCGGTGGGCCCCTACCCCCACTCACCGTTTGCGGCCTCACGACCCTCAAGGTTGACCCTCCCTCCCTCTTTGCCAATCTAACTGCGGATTGCAAGCCCGTCGCCAGGAGCAGTCGGTACAGCGCCCAGGACAAGACCTTCATCAGGTCCAAGGCCCAGCGGCTGCTTCGGGAGGGTATTATCGAGGCCAGCAACAGCCCTTGGAGAGCCCAGGTGGTAGTGGTTAAAACTGGGGAGAAACACAGAATGGTCGTGGACTACAGCCAGACCATCAACCGGTACACGCAGCTCGACGCGTACCCCCTCCCTCGCATATCTGAGATGGTCAACCAGATTGCACAGTACCGGGTCTTCTCAACGATTGACCTTAAATCCGCCTACCACCAGCTCCCCATCCGTAAATCGGACCGTCCCTACACTGCCTTCGAGGCAGACGGTAGTCTGTACCACTTTTTTAGGGTTCCCTTCGGCGCCACTAACGGGGTCTCGGTATTTCAAAGAGAAATGGACCGAATGGTTGACCGATACGGACTGCGGGCCACGTGTCCGTACCTGGACAACGTCACCATCTGCGGCCATGACCAGCAGGACCACGACGCCAACCTTGCCAAATTCCTCCACACCGCCACGCTCCTAAACCTCACCTACAACAAGGAGAAGTGCGTGTTCAGCACCAACCGCTTAGCCATCCTCGGCTACGTAGTCCAAAATGGACTCCTGGGGCCCGATCCCGACCGCATGCGCCCCCTCGTGAAGCTCCCCCTCCCCCACTGCCCCAAGGCCCTCAAACGCTGCCTTGGGTTCTTCTCCTACTGCGTCCAGTGGGTCCCAAACTACACGGACAAGGCCCGCCCACTTATACAGTCCACTCAATTTCCCCTCACGGCTGAGGCACAACATGCCTTCGCCCGTATTCGCTCAGACATAGTGTTTTTGAAAACTCACCACTATTCTTAGAATTCCCCCATACCAAAAAAGGGCAAATATTCTAAATGGTGAACAGGGATTCTCACTCCCTGACTCCGATGCAGGCTTCGGTGGGTGCTATTCAGGTCAAACTATATTTTCAAGTTATCCCCCGGTATAACCCATACCTTCACCGAAGATTTTATCTACTTACCACTTAGTAGCATCGATGTCCTGGGTCCTGCATTGCTAAGTAAGTAACGTAGACTTTCAGGAATAAACCACTTTTTCAGGTGAAGTTAAGTTATTTTATTATTATATTCTTTCTTTTAAAAGCTGCAAACACTTTCTTTACAGAAAGGTATAAAGATCTTGCTTCTGGATCCTGCTGGTTGGTTGTAGGGACCTTCAGGCCCTGGCCTTGACAATCAATCTTCTTTAAATTCTGGTCATTTTGGGATGTATTCGCTGGTGAACTCGGTTGCTGTGTCTTGTCGATCCATGTACTGAGCTATAAGAGCTAACTCTGCTAGCTATCTCTAAGCTGACTCTGACTCCTGTTTAAATTCTAGTCTTCCTTAGATGTATAACTGTTTAAACTCGGCTGCTTGTCTTGTCTTTCCCATGACCGAGCTCTCTCTCTCTCTCTGAGTTCTCCTCCCCGTCTCTCCTGTTGCTGTTTTTGTTGCTGTTGCTGCTCCCTGGGTTTATATTCTCTTTCTAACAATTATTAAGTTTTTAGAGCCTTATTGTAAATTAACTTATTTCCCTTTGATTGTTAAAAAGTATCTTTGATGTAAACATTCTAAAACAACTAATTATTCATTTTGGGCATAACGTCACCTCTCAGATCTGATTACAAAGTGCTTTGGTTTCAATAGTTACTTTTATTTCTGTGATTTCGAATCGTTTAATTTTCCAATTTTCCCCAGCCCATAACTTTGTCTTTGATTTTGACTTTAGAACATAGAACAGTACAGCACAGAACAGGCCCTTCGGCCCTCAATGTTGTGCCGAGCCATGATCACCCTACTCAAACCCACGTATTCACCCTATACCCGTAACCCAACAACCGCCCCTTAACCTTACTTTTATTAGGACACTACGGGCAATTTAGCATGGCCAATCCACCTAACCCGCACATCTTTGGACTGTGGGAGGAAACCGGAGCACCCGGAGGAAACCCACGCACACAGGGGGAGGACGTGCAGACTCCACACAGACAGTGACCCAGCCGGGAATCGAACCTGGGACCCTGGGACTTTAAATTATGTCTCTCGTAGACAGGTCGTCTCCAATTTTCTTTTAATTGACTTGATGTTAGTAGAATTTTACACTTAGAATTGACACCAAATTCGACTGAGCATCATCCATCCTTTCCAGCTGTTTACTAAGAGAGTTTATTTCAATGAAGGTGTGAAACCTTTGCTTTTAGCTGTATGCTAAAATTTAACTTGGTTATGACTTGAAAGACCTGCCTGCTTTAAACATTCGTCACTTAATTCAATTGAAACTCTCATCCATTCCTTTCCAGATGCTTCCTGAGATTGTTACTTTCAATAAAGGTGTGAGCCATTGCTTTAGCTTAATACATGAAACCTGTGTGTTTGCTAAACCTGCTGGTGAGCAATAATCTGCATTTTATAATCCTGCTCTTTTCAGCTGCTATTAACCTTTTGTGGGATCTTTCCCTGTATCCTCTCAGACCAGATATTGCCAGACTTCCATGTTTCAAATGACACATTTTTCTGTATTTTCAATTACACTCCGTCTTGACATTTGAAACATAACTATATCATTTGGTTAATTGTCCCCCCCCATTCAATTGTACTGACTAACATATATCCCCGATCTTTGTCATTTGTATGCATGTGTTGGAATTTTAAATTGTGCACCAAAATCAACTCGTAAATGTATCCATATCTCAGACCAGTGTCGATAAGCGTCTTTTTTTTTCGTACCAGTCCATTTACCGTGACCCATAGCCATAGCCACTCAGGAAGGTAACACAATTGCTTTCCGTGTGTTCCACTACCTCCAAAGCATTTTACTTCCTTGGGGTAGCAGCACTGTAGAAGCTTCCTCATGTCCCTTAGAAACAGCATACAACTCAGTCCATCAGTAACCAAAAATGTCTTTTGTCCATCACTGGCTGTTATGTGTCTCATTTTTCCGTCATCCAAATTGCTTTCCGTTTCTGATTGGAATGGTAAATTATGATATCATGTACCACCCACTGATCCCCTTGCTTCATTTATTTAAAAGGTTCAATCGATCCTGCTTATATTCCTAACTTCCCCACATTAATGTCTAACATTGTCGTGACCCATGTATGTCTGCCAACCCCTGGTTTACATGAGAGAATATCTTTCTGACAAATTTCCTTCAAATCCCTTTCGTCTGTCATCGTTTCCCTTACAACATGAAAGTGTATATTTTCCATTACAGCATTTGTAAAACCACATTGAACAGTCACTTTTCCAAATAAATTCTCCCTATTGTTAAATACACAGTAAAAAAAATGAAGTCTTATCTTAACATATTACTCATTACCTAACCACACAAATAGACTGTGTGTTACAACTTTATATATTTGCAACTGTTATAACAATTTAAATACCAGAAAGAAAGTACAATATCGAAATATCCCTTCGTGTCTTTGGGACATAATTATTACATACTAAATATGACATATAAACAACATCAATATTATTCGTAATGTTCTATGTAGTTAAATCAAGAAAACACACTAAACTACCCCTCTATTAAAACATTCACAGGGTTTAGAAATGCGGATCAAGTTCTTTAACGACACACATACCCCCCCCTTATCATATATATATATAGCAGTCCCTACCAATTTACATGACATTTCTTTCTTTAATAACGATTACAGCTCTTCAATGCAATATTGTTTTGCTGCATTGGTAACAATTTTCGCGCCATGGCATCAAGCTACAAAAATTCTTAAACGATTGTCATTTATCATGTTGGGGTTCCTCGTCAGTCGCTGCTGTCTGCCGAGACCTTTAATAACTCCACCGCGTAGTACATACCCCATGGAGACCACAGATCATCCATCAGCTAATGGCCAGTTAGAGATGTCTGACCGGAGGTTTCACTGTTCAGTTATAATTTGATATTTTGATTTGTTTCTAACCCGTAAAGTTTTCCTCCGGGTTCTGTCATTTAATTCCCTCAAATAAGTAGCCAATTGTATCATTAGTTTCCCCCCAATCCTGTCTAAAAGATTCTTCTCTGGAGTGTAGTTCTCTTCCTTCTTGTAAACTGGTTTGTTACTTATTTTTTCCATCTGAAATATCAAATGAACAGATCAAGGGTGGAGAGGGCCCTATTCTTTAATTTGTACCTTCTGTTTTCATTTGGATTATCCCAGAAGTGCCCTCTCCAGGACCTCCGGAGTTCTTTTGCCACCATTTCTTTTTGAACTGGTTTATTTTCCTTCGCATTTATGTCCTTCATAAAATTAAAGCCTGTTAAGCCTCCTCCTTCTGTCATTGCACCCCTGAGTGAGATTCGAAGAATCTCAAACTCCTCCTCTTATGCGCACTCAGTGATCCAATCTCACCGGCATTGTAAAGTTCCATGATTACGCCTACGGTCTGTTGGAACCAACAATTCTACGGACACATGCTTGTAGGATTAGAATAGCAGTTTTAATATACTTACAACAGAACCAGCCTGTTAGCCGTTGAACTTTCGGTGAACTGGCCGGCTGACCCTGTGGCACTGATCTTTATACAGCAGCTCCCGGGGGAGGAATCCTGGGCGGAGCCAAGGGAGAAGCCCAGTACAATTCTCGAGCATTCCCAGAGCTACTCCCCCTGGTGGTCAGGCATCTGACTGTAATAAAGCCTCAGTTGTACCAATCCGAGTCTTTCGTGCAATTGATCGTGCAACAATTTATTACAGTGAGATTTTCCACATTATGGACATCAGGATCAAACCTGATCGCCTGCAGCTGGATCCGCACTCGCTAGACACCGGAAAGGACTTTAATCACTTGGCTGGCTTGCTTTGAGGCCTACATCAACGCTGCCACCCCCGCGTCGACGGAAGCTCAGAAGATTCAAGTTCTATACTCCAGGTTGAGCTCCAGCGTGTTCCCGTTGATCCAGGATGCCCCAAATTACGCAGAGGCCAGGACTCTCCTTAGAGGGAACTACGTTCAGAAGATGAACACACTCTTCGCGAGGCACGTACTCGCCACTCGCGTACAACTACCTGGTGAGTCGATTGAAGACTTCTGGCGGGCTCTCATCCCACTGGTACGGGACTGTGACTGTCAGGCCATCACAGCCACGGAACATTCCAATCTCCTCATGCGAGACGCATTCGTGACGGGGATTGCGTCGGACCCCATCCGACAACGACTGCTGGAGGGGGCCACGCTCGACCTAGCGGAGTCGAAAAGCTTTAGCGCTCTCCATGACAGTCGCAACGTCCAATCCTACCCCGCTCGCCTCGCGGCCCACCCCTCCTACTCCTCCTGGACCCCACAAACGACCCCCCCGATTGGGGCCACTCCTGCTCAATACGCCTGCGCCGCCCGCCACACCGCGCACACTGGGGGTCCCCGCTGCTACTTCTGAGGCCGGCAGAAGCACCCCCGCCAGCGCGGCCCAGCCCGCGCCGCCACCTGCAAATCCTGCGGTAAGAAGGGCCACTTTGCGGCGGTGTGCCAGGCCCGTGCAGTCGCCGCTATCGCGCCCGAATTCGCTCACTTTCCCCAGCCGATTGCACAATGGGCGCTGCCATCTTCTCCCCCCAGGTCCACATGCGGCCAGTGGGTGCCGCCATCTTGCCCCACCCCTACAACGTGCGCTCCATGGATGCCGCCATCTTGCCCCACCCACGCAACATGGGCGCCGCCATCTTCTCTTCAACAGGTCCTCCGGCCGCCGCCATCGCCACCATTTTGTCTCCCCCACAGGACTGGAACGCTGGACCCGGGTCGCCGACGCTCCCCATCTGAATCCTCGGACGACCGCCCGCTGCTTGCCTCAATGACGCTGGACCAGTCCCGTCCACACAACCTGGCCACCGCTTCGACGACAGTGGAAATCAACGGCCACGCGACCTCCTGCCTACTGGACTCCGGGAGCACCGAAAGCTTCATCCACCCGGACACGGTAAGGCCATGCTCCCTCGCGATCCACCCCGCCAATCAACGGATCTCCCTGACCTCCGGGTCCCACTCTGTCCCGATCCGGGGGTTCTGTGTGGTCAATCTCACTGTCCAGGGCGTGGAATTCAGCAGTTTCCGCCTCTACATCCTCCCCAACCTCTGTGCTGTACTATTGCTGGGTCTGGACTTTCAGTGTAACGTCCAGAGTCTCACCCTCAAATTCGGTGGGCCCCTACCCCCACTCACCGTTTGCGGCCTCACGACCCTCAAGGTTGACCCCCCCCTCCCTCTTTGCCAATCTAACTGCGGATTGCAAGCCCGTCGCCACCAGGAGCAGACGGTACAGCGCCCAGGACAAGACCTTCATCAGGTCTGAGGTCCAGCGGCTGCTCCGGGAGGGTATCATCGAGGCCAGCAATAGCCCCTGGAGAGCCCAGGTGGTAGTAGTTAAAACTGGGGAGAAACGCAGAATGGTTGTGGACTACAGCCAGACCATCAATCAGTACACGCAGCTCGACGTGTACCCACTCCCTCGCATATCTGAGATGGTCAACCAGATTGCACAGTACCGGGTCTTCTCAACGATTGACCTTAAATCCGCCTACCACCAGCTCCCCATCCGTAAATCAGACCGTCTCTACACTGCCTTCGAGGCAGACGGTCGTCTGTACCAATTTTTTAGGGTTCCCTTCGGCGCCACTAACGGGGTCTCGGTATTTCAAAGAGAAATGGACCGAATGGTTGACCGATACGGACTGCGGGCCACGTGTCCGTACCTGGACAACGTCGCCATCTGGGGCCATGACCAGCAGGAGCACGACGCCAACCTTGCCAAATTCCTCCACACCGCCACTCTCCTAAACCTCACCTACAACAAGGAGAAGTGCGTGTTCAGCACCAACCGCTTAGCCATCCTCGGCTACGTAGTCCAAAATGGACTCCTGGGGCCCGATCCCGACCGCATGCGCCCCCTCATGAAGCTCCCCCTCCCCCACTGCCCCAAGACCCTCAAACGCTGCCTTGGGTTCTTCTCCTACTGCGTCCAGTGGGTCCCAAACTACACGGACAAGGCCCGCCCACTTATACAGTCCACTCAATTTGCCCTCACGGCCGAGGCACAACATGCCTTCGCCCGTATTCGCTCAGATATAGTGTTTTTGAAAACTCACCACTATTCTTAGAATTCCCCCTATACCAAAAAAGGGCAAATATTCTAAATGGTGAACAGGGATTATCACTCCCTTACTCCGATGCAGGCTTCGGTGGGTGCTATTCAGGTCAAACTATATTTTCAAGTTATCCCCCGGTATAACCCATACCTTCACTGAAGATTTTATCTACTTACCACTTAGTAGCATCGATGTCCTGGGTCCTGCATTGCTAAGTAAGTAACGTAGACTTTCAGGAATAAACCACTTTTTCAGGTGAAGTTAAGTTATTTTATTATTATATTCTTTCTTTTAAAAGCTGCAAACACTTTCTTTACAGAAAGGTAAAAAGATCTTGCTTCTGGATCCTGCTGGTTGGTTGTAGGGACCTTCAGGCCCTGGCCGTGACAATCAATCTTCTTTAAATCTGGTCATTTTGGGATGTATTCGCTGGTGAACTCGGTTGCTGTGTCTTGTCGATCCATGTACTGAGCTATAAGAGCTAACTCTGCTAGCTATCTCTAAGCTGACTCTGACTCCTGTTTAAATTCTAGTCTTCCTTAGATGTATAACTGTTTAAACTCGGCTGCTTGTCTTGTCTTTCCCATGACCGAGCTTCTCTCTCTCTGAGTTCTCCTCCCCGTCTCTCCTGTTGCTGTTTTTGTTGTTATTGCTGCTCCCTGGGTTTATATTCTCTTTCTAACAATTATTAAGTTTTTAGAGCCTTATTGTAAATTAACTTATTTCCCTTTGATTGTTAAAAAGTATCTTTGATGTAAACATTCTAAAACAACTAATTATTCAATTTGGGCATAACGTCACCTCTCAGATCTGATTACAAAGTGTTTTGGTTTCAATTGGTGTTACTTTTATTTTGGTGATTTCGAATCGTTTAATTTTCCAGTTGTCCCCAGCTCATAACTTTGCCTTTGATTTTGACTTTAAATTATGTCTCTCGTAGACAGGTCGTCTCCAATTTTCTTTTAATTGACTTGATGTTCGTAGAATTTTGCACTTAGAATTGACACCAAATTCGACTGAGCATCTTCCATCCTTTCCAGCTGTTTACTAAGAGAGTTTATTTCAATTAAGGTGTGAAACTTTGCTTTTAGCTGTATGCTAAAATTTAACTTGGTTATGACTTGAAAGACCTGCCTGCTTTAAACATTCGTCACTTAATTCAATTGAAACTCTTATCCATTCCTTTCCAGACGCTTCCTGAGATAGTTACATTCCATGAAGGTGTGAGCCATTGCTTTAGCTTACCACATGAAACCTGTGTGTTTGCTAAACCTGCTGGTGAGCAATAATCTGCATTTTATAATCCTGCTCTTTTCAGCTGCTATTAACCTTTTGTGGGATCTTTCCCTGTATCCTCTCAGACCAGATATTGCCAGACTTCCATGTTTCAAATGACACATTTTTCTGTATTTTCAATTACACCCCGTCTTGACATTTGAAACATAACTATATCATTTGGTTAATTGTCCCCCCCATTCAATTGTACTGACTAACATATATCCCCGATCTTTGTCATTTGTATGCATGTGTTGGAATTTTAAATTGTGCACCAAAATCAACTCGTAAATGTATCCATATCTCAGACCAGTGTCGATAAGCGTCTTTTTTTTTCGTACCAGTCCATTTACCGTGAACCATAGCCATAGCCACTCAGGAAGGTAACACAATCGCTTTCCGTGTGTTCCACTACCTCCAAAGCATTTTACTTCCTTGGGGTAGCAGCACTGTAGAAGCTTCCTCATGTCCCTTAGAAACAGCATACAACTCAGTCCATCAGTAACCAAAAATGTCTTTTGTCCATCACTGGCTGTTATGTGTCTCATTTTTCCGTCATCCAAATTGCTTTCCGTTTCTGATTGGAATGGTAAATTATGATATCATGTACCACCCACTGATCCCCTTGCTTCATTTATTTAAAAGGTTCAATCGATCCTGCTTATATTCCTAACTTCCCCACATTAATGTCTAACATTGTCGTGACCCATGTATGTCTGCCAACCCCTGGTTTACATGAGAGAATATCTTTCTGACAAATTTCCTTCAAATCCCTTTCGTCTGTCATCGTTTCCCTTACAACATGAAAGTGTATATTTTCCATTACAGCATTTGTAAAACCACATTGAACAGTCACTTTTCCAAATAAATTCTCCCTATTGTTAAATACACAGTAAAAAAATGAAGTCTTATCTTAACATATTACTCATTACCTAACCACACAAATAGACTGTGTGTTACAACTTTATATATTTGCAACTGTTATAACAATTTAAATACCAGAAAGAAAGTACAATATCGAAATATCCCTTCGTGTCTTTGGGACATAATTATTACATACTAAATATGACATATAAACAACATCAATATTATTCGTAATGTTCTATGTAGTTAAATCAAGAAAACACACTAAGCTACCCCTCTATTAAAACATTCACAGGGTTTAGAAATGCGGATCAAGTTCTTTAACGACACACATACCCCCCCCTTATCATATATATATAGCAGTCCCTACCAATTTACATGACATTTCTTTCTTTAATAACGATTACAGCTCTTCAATGCAATATTGTTTTGCTGCATTGGTAACAATTTTCGCGCCATGGCATCAAGCTACAAAAATTCTTAAACGATTGTCATTTATCATGTTGGGGTTCCTCGTCAGTCGCTGCTGTCTGCCGAGACCTTTAATAACTCCACCGCATAGTACATACCCCATGGAGACCACAGATCATCCATCAGCTAATGGCCAGTTAGAGATGTCTGACCGGAGGTTTCACTGTTCAGTTATAATTTGATATTTTGATTTGTTTCTAACCCGTAAAGTTTTCCTCCGGGTTCTGTCATTTAATTCCCTCAAATAAGTAGCCAATTGTATCATTAGTTTCCCCCCAATCCTGTCTAAAAGATTCTTCTCTGGAGTGTAGTTCTCTTCCTTCTTGTAAACTGGTTTGTTACTTATTTTTTTCCATCTGAAATATCAAATGAACAGATCAAGGGTGGAGAGGGCCCTATTCTTTAATTTGTACCTTCTGTTTTCATTTGGATTATCCCAGAAGTGCCCTCTCCAGGACCTCCGGAGTTCTTTTGCCACCATTTCTTTTTGAACTGGTTTATTTTCCTTCGCATTTATGGCCTTCATAAAATTAAAGCCTGTTAAGCCTCCTCCTTCTGTCATTGCACCCCTGAGTGAGATTCGAAGAATCTCAAACTCCTCCTCTTATGCGCACTCAGTGATCCAATCTCACCGGCATTGTAAAGTTCCATGATTACGCCTACGGTCTGTTGGAACCAACAATTCTACGGACACATGCTTGTAGGATTAGAATAGCAGTTTTAATATACTTACAACAGAGCCAGCCTGTTAGCCGTTGAACTTTCGGTGAACTGGCCGGCTGACCCTGTGGCACTGATCTTTATACAGCAGCTCCCGGGGGAGGAATCCTGGGCGGAGCCAAGGGAGAAGCCCAGTACAATTCTCGAGCATTCCCAGAGCTACTCCCCCTGGTGGTCAGGCATCTGACTGTAATAAAGCCTCAGTTGTACCAATCCGAGTCTTTCGTGCAATTGATCGTGCAACAATTTATTACAGTGAGATTTTCCACATTATGGACATCAGGATCAAACCTGATCGCCTGCAGCTGGATCCGCACTCGCTAGACACCGGAAAGGACTTTAATCACTTGGCTGGCTTGCTTTGAGGCCTACATCAACGCTGCCACCCCCGCGTCGACGGAAGCTCAGAAGATTCAAGTTCTATACTCCAGGTTGAGCTCCAGCGTGTTCCCGTTGATCCAGGATGCCCCAAATTACGCAGAGGCCAGGACTCTCCTTAGAGGGAACTACGTTCAGAAGATGAACACACTCTTCGCGAGGCACGTACTCGCCACTCGCGTACAACTACCTGGTGAGTCGATCGAAGACTTCTGGCGGGCTCTCATCCCACTGGTACGGGACTGGGACTGTCAGACCGTCACGGCCACGGAACATTCCAATCTCCTCATGCGTGACGCATTCGTGACGGGGATTGCGTCGGACCCCATCCAACAACAACTGCTGGAAGGGGCCACGCTCGACCTAGCGGAGTCGAAAAGCTTTAGCGCTCTCCATGACGGTCGCAACGTCCAATCCTACCCCGCTCGCCTCGCGGCCCACCCCTCCTACTCCTCCTGGACCCCACAAACGACCCCCCCGACTGGGGCCACTCCTGCTCAATACGCCTGCGCCGCCCACCACACCATGCACCCTGGGGGTCCCCGCTGCTACTTCTGAGGCCGGCAGAAGCACCCCCGCCAGCGCTGCCCAGCCCGCGCCGCCACCTGCAAATCCTGCGGTAAGAAGGGCCACTTTGCGGCGGTGTGCCAGGCCCGTGCAGTCGCCGCTATCGCGCCCGAATTCGCTCACTTCCCCCAGCCGATCGCACAATGGGCGCTGCCATCTTCTCCCCCCAGGTCCACGTGCGGCCAGTGGGTGCCGCCATCTTGCCCCACCCCTACAACGTGCGCTCCATTGATGCCACCATCTTGCCCCACCCACGCAACATGGGCGCCACCATTTTCTCTTCAACAGGTCCTCCGGACGCCGCCATCGCCACCATTTTGTCTCCCCCACAGGACTGGAACGCTGGACCCGGGTCGCCGACGCTCCCCATCTGAATCCTCGGACGACCGCCCGCTGCTTGCCTCAATGACGCTGGACCAGTCCCGTCCTCACAACCTGGCCACCGCTTCGACGACAGTGGAAATCAACGGCCACGCGACCTCCTGCCTACTGGACTCCGGGAGCACCGAAATCTTCATCCACCCGGACACGGTAAGGCGCTGCTCCCTCGCGGTCCACCCCGCCAACCAACGGATCTCCCTGGCCTCCGAATCCCACTCTGTCCCGATCCGAGGGTGGTCAATCTCACTGTCCAAGGCGTTGAATTCAGCAGTTTCCGCCTCTACATCCTCCCCAACCTCTGTGCTGCACTATTGCTGGGTCTGGATTTTCAGTGTAACGTCCAGAGTCTCACCCTCAAATTCGGCGGGCCCCTACCCCCACTCACCGTTTGCGGCCTCACGACCCTCAAGGTTGACCCCCCCCTCCCTCTTTGCCAATCTAACTGCGGATTGCAAGCCCGTCGCCACCAGGAGCAGACGGTACAGCGCCCAGGACAAGACCTTCATCAGGTCTGAGGTCCAGCGGCTGCTTCGGGAAGGTATCATCGAGGCCAGCAACAGCCCTTGGAGAGCCCAGGTGGTAGTGGTTAAGACCGGGGAGAAGCACAGGATGGTTGTGGACTACAGCCAGACCATCAATCGGTACACGCAGCTCGACGCGTACCCCCCTCCCTCGCATATCTGAGATGGTCAACCAGATTGCACAGTACCGGGTCTTCTCAACGATTGACCTGAAGTCCTCCTACCACCAGCTCCCCATCCGTAAATCGGACCGTCCCTACACTGCCTTCGAGGCAGACGGTCGTCTGTACCAATTTTTTAGGGTTCCCTTCGGCGTCACTAACGGGGGTCTCGGTATTTCAAAGAGAAATGGACCGAAAGGTTGACCGGTACGGACTGTGGGCCACGTGTCCGTACCTGGACAACGTCACCATCTGGGGCCATGACCAGCAGGACCACGACGCCAACCTTGCCAAATTTCTCCACACCGCATCTCTCCTCAACCTCACCTACAACGAGGAGAAGTGCGAGTTCAGCACTGACCGCTTAGCCATCCTCGGCTACGTAGTCCAAAACGGACTCCTGGGGCCCGACCCCGACCGCATGCGCCCCCTCATGAAGCTCCCCCTCCCCCACTGCCCCAAGGCCCTCAAACGCTGCCTTGGGTTCTTCTCCTACTGCGTCCAGTGGGTCCCAAACTACACGGACAAGGCCCGCCCACTTATACAGTCCACTCAATTTGCCCTCGCGGCCGAGGCACAACATGCCTTCGCCCGTATTTGCTCAGATATAGTGTTTTTGAAAACTCACCACTATTCTTAGAATTCCCCCTATACCAAAAAAGGGCAAATATTCTAAATGGTGAACAGGGATTCTCACTCCCTGACTCCGATGCAGGCTTCGGTGGGCTATTCAGGTCAAACTATATTTTCAAGTTATCCCCCGGTATAACCCATACCTTCACCGAAGATTTTATCTACTTACCACTTAGTAGCATCGATGTCCTGGGTCCTGCATTGCTAAGTAAGTAACGTAGACTTTCAGGAATAAACCACTTTTTCAGGTGAAGTTAAGTTATTTTATTATTATATTCTTTCTTTTAAAAGCTGCAAACACTTTCTTTACAGAAAGGTATAAAGATCTTGCTTCTGGATCCTGCTGGTTGGTTGTAGGGACCTTCAGGCCCTGGCCTTGACAATCAATCTTCTTTAAATTCTGGTCATTTTGGGATGTATTCGCTGGTGAACTCGGTTGCTGTGTCTTGTCGATCCATGTACTGAGCTATAAGAGCTAACTCTGCTAGCTATCTCTAAGCTGACTCTGACTCCTGTTTAAATTCTAGTCTTCCTTAGATGTATAACTGTTTAAACTCGGCTGCTTGTCTTGTCTTTCCCATGACCGAGCTCTCTCTCTCTCTCTGAGTTCTCCTCCCCGTCTCTCCTGTTGCTGTTTTTGTTGCTGTTGCTGCTCCCTGGGTTTATATTCTCTTTCTAACAATTATTAAGTTTTTAGAGCCTTATTGTAAATTAACTTATTTCCCTTTGATTGTTAAAAAGTATCTTTGATGTAAACATTCTAAAACAACTAATTATTCATTTTGGGCATAACGTCACCTCCCAGATCTGATTACAAAGTGCTTTGGTTTCAATAGTTACTTTTATTTCTGTGATTTCGAATCGTTTAATTTTCCAATTTTCCCCAGCCCATAACTTTGTCTTTGATTTTGACTTTAGAACATAGAACAGTACAGCACAGAACAGGCCCTTCGGCCCTCAATGTTGTGCCGAGCCATGATCACCCTACTCAAACCCACGTATTCACCCTATACCCGTAACCCAACAACCGCCCCTTAACCTTACTTTTATTAGGACACTACGGGCAATTTAGCATGGCCAATCCACCTAACCCGCACATCTTTGGACTGTGGGAGGAAACCGGAGCACCCGGAGGAAACCCACGCACACAGGGGGAGGACGTGCAGACTCCACACAGACAGTGACCCAGCCGGGAATCGAACCTGGGACCCTGGGACTTTAAATTATGTCTCTCGTAGACAGGTCGTCTCCAATTTTCTTTTAATTGACTTGATGTTAGTAGAATTTTACACTTAGAATTGACACCAAATTCGACTGAGCATCATCCATCCTTTCCAGCTGTTTACTAAGAGAGTTTATTTCAATGAAGGTGTGAAACCTTTGCTTTTAGCTGTATGCTAAAATTTAACTTGGTTATGACTTGAAAGACCTGCCTGCTTTAAACATTCGTCACTTAATTCAATTGAAACTCTCATCCATTCCTTTCCAGATGCTTCCTGAGATTGTTACTTTCAATAAAGGTGTGAGCCATTGCTTTAGCTTAATACATGAAACCTGTGTGTTTGCTAAACCTGCTGGTGAGCAATAATCTGCATTTTATAATCCTGCTCTTTTCAGCTGCTATTAACCTTTTGTGGGATCTTTCCCTGTATCCTCTCAGACCAGATATTGCCAGACTTCCATGTTTCAAATGACACATTTTTCTGTATTTTCAATTACACTCCGTCTTGACATTTGAAACATAACTATATCATTTGGTTAATTGTCCCCCCCCATTCAATTGTACTGACTAACATATATCCCCGATCTTTGTCATTTGTATGCATGTGTTGGAATTTTAAATTGTGCACCAAAATCAACTCGTAAATGTATCCATATCTCAGACCAGTGTCGATAAGCGTCTTTTTTTTTCGTACCAGTCCATTTACCGTGACCCATAGCCATAGCCACTCAGGAAGGTAACACAATTGCTTTCCGTGTGTTCCACTACCTCCAAAGCATTTTACTTCCTTGGGGTAGCAGCACTGTAGAAGCTTCCTCATGTCCCTTAGAAACAGCATACAACTCAGTCCATCAGTAACCAAAAATGTCTTTTGTCCATCACTGGCTGTTATGTGTCTCATTTTTCCGTCATCCAAATTGCTTTCCGTTTCTGATTGGAATGGTAAATTATGATATCATGTACCACCCACTGATCCCCTTGCTTCATTTATTTAAAAGGTTCAATCGATCCTGCTTATATTCCTAACTTCCCCACATTAATGTCTAACATTGTCGTGACCCATGTATGTCTGCCAACCCCTGGTTTACATGAGAGAATATCTTTCTGACAAATTTCCTTCAAATCCCTTTCGTCTGTCATCGTTTCCCTTACAACATGAAAGTGTATATTTTCCATTACAGCATTTGTAAAACCACATTGAACAGTCACTTTTCCAAATAAATTCTCCCTATTGTTAAATACACAGTAAAAAAAATGAAGTCTTATCTTAACATATTACTCATTACCTAACCACACAAATAGACTGTGTGTTACAACTTTATATATTTGCAACTGTTATAACAATTTAAATACCAGAAAGAAAGTACAATATCGAAATATCCCTTCGTGTCTTTGGGACATAATTATTACATACTAAATATGACATATAAACAACATCAATATTATTCGTAATGTTCTATGTAGTTAAATCAAGAAAACACACTAAGCTACCCCTCTATTAAAACATTCACAGGGTTTAGAAATGCGGATCAAGTTCTTTAACGACACACATACCCCCCCCTTATCATATATATATATAGCAGTCCCTACCAATTTACATGACATTTCTTTCTTTAATAACGATTACAGCTCTTCAATGCAATATTGTTTTGCTGCATTGGTAACAATTTTCGCGCCATGGCATCAAGCTACAAAAATTCTTAAACGATTGTCATTTATCATGTTGGGGTTCCTCGTCAGTCGCTGCTGTCTGCCGAGACCTTTAATAACTCCACCGCGTAGTACATACCCCATGGAGACCACAGATCATCCATCAGCTAATGGCCAGTTAGAGATGTCTGACCGGAGGTTTCACTGTTCAGTTATAATTTGATATTTTGATTTGTTTCTAACCCGTAAAGTTTTCCTCCGGGTTCTGTCATTTAATTCCCTCAAATAAGTAGCCAATTGTATCATTAGTTTCCCCCCAATCCTGTCTAAAAGATTCTTCTCTGGAGTGTAGTTCTCTTCCTTCTTGTAAACTGGTTTGTTACTTATTTTTTCCATCTGAAATATCAAATGAACAGATCAAGGGTGGAGAGGGCCCTATTCTTTAATTTGTACCTTCTGTTTTCATTTGGATTATCCCAGAAGTGCCCTCTCCAGGACCTCCGGAGTTCTTTTGCCACCATTTCTTTTTGAACTGGTTTATTTTCCTTCGCATTTATGTCCTTCATAAAATTAAAGCCTGTTAAGCCTCCTCCTTCTGTCATTGCACCCCTGAGTGAGATTCGAAGAATCTCAAACTCCTCCTCTTATGCGCACTCAGTGATCCAATCTCACCGGCATTGTAAAGTTCCATGATTACGCCTACGGTCTGTTGGAACCAACAATTCTACGGACACATGCTTGTAGGATTAGAATAGCAGTTTTAATATACTTACAACAGAGCCAGCCTGTTAGCCGTTGAACTTTCGGTGAACTGGCCGGCTGACCCTGTGGCACTGATCTTTATACAGCAGCTCCCGGGGGAGGAATCATGGGCGGAGCCAAGGGAGAAGCCCAGTACAATTCTCGAGCATTCCCAGAGCTACTCCCCCTGGTGGTCAGGCATCTGACTGTAATAAAGCCTCAGTTGTACCAATCCGAGTCTTTCGTGCAATTGATCGTGCAACAATTTATTACAGTGAGATTTTCCACATTATGGACATCAGGATCAAACCTGATCGCCTGCAGCTGGATCCGCACTCGCTAGACACCGGAAAGGACTTTAATCACTTGGCTGGCTTGCTTTGAGGCCTACATCAACGCTGCCACCCCCGCGTCGACGGAAGCTCAGAAGATTCAAGTTCTATACTCCAGGTTGAGCTCCAGCGTGTTCCCGTTGATCCAGGATGCCCCAAATTACGCAGAGGCCAGGACTCTCCTTAGAGGGAACTACGTTCAGAAGATGAACACACTCTTCGCGAGGCACGTACTCGCCACTCGCGTACAACTACCTGGTGAGTCGATCGAAGACTTCTGGCGGGCTCTCATCCCACTGGTACGGGACTGGGACTGTCAGGCTGTCACGGCCACGGAACATTCCAATCTCCTCATGCGTGACGCATTCGTGACGGGGATTGCGTCGGACCCCATCCAACAACAACTGCTGGAAGGGGCCACGCTCGACCTAGCGGAGTCGAAAAGCTTTAGCGCTCTTCATGACGGTCGCAACATCCAATCCTACCCCGCTCGCCGCGCGGCCCACCCCTCCTACTCCTCCTGGACCCCACAAACGACCCCCCCGGCTGGGGCCACTCCTGCTCAATATGCCTGCGCCGCCCACCACACCGCGCACCCTGGGGGTCCCCGCTGCTACTTCTGAGGCTGGCAGAAGCACCCCCGCCAGCGCGGCCCAGCCCGCGCCGCCACCTGCAAATCCTGCGGTAAGAAGGGCCACTTTGCGGTGGTGTGCCAGGCCCGTGCAGTCGCCGCTATCACGCCCGAATTCGCTCACTTCCCCCCAGCCGATTGCACAATGGGCGCCGCCATCTTCTCCCCCCAGGTCCACATGCGGCCAGTGGGTGCCGCCATCTTGCCCCACCCACGCAACATGGGCGCCACCATTTTCTCTTCAACAGGTCCTCCGGCCGCCGCCATCGCCACCATTTTGTCTCCCCCACAGGACTGGAACGCTGGACCCGGGTCGCCGACGCTCCCCATCTGAATCCTCGGACGACCGCCCGCTGCTTGCCTCAATGACGCTGGACCAGTCCCGTCCTCACAACCTGGTCACCGCTTCGACGACAGTGGAAATCAACGACCACGCGACCTCCTGCCTACTGGACTCCGGGAGCACGGAAAGCTTCATCCACCCGGACACGGTAAGGCGCTGCTCCCTCGCGGTCCACCCCGCCAACCAACGGATCTCCCTGGCCTCCGAATCCCATTCCGTCTCGATCCGGGGGTTCTGTGTGGTCAATCTCACTGTCCAGGGCGTAGAATTCAGCAGTTTCCGTCTCTACATCCTCCCCAACCTCTGTGCTGTACTATTGCTGGGCCTGGACTTTCAGTGTAACGTCCAGAGTCTCACCCTCAAATTCGGTGGGCCCCTACCCCCACTCACCGTTTGCGGCCTCACGACCCTCAAGGTTGACCCCCCCCTCCCTCTTTGCCAATCTAACTGAGGATTGCAAGCCCGTTGCCACCAGGAGCAGACGGTACAGCGCCCAGGACAAGACCTTCATCAGGTCTGAGGTCCAGCGGCTGCTCCGGGAGGGTATCATCGAGGCCAGCAATAGCCCCTGGAGAGCCCAGGTGGTAGTAGTTAAAACTGGGGAGAAACGCAGAATGGTTGTGGACTACAGCCAGACCATCAATCAGTACACGCAGCTCGACGTGTACCCCCCTCCCTCGCATATCTGAGATGGTCAACCAGATTGCACAGTACCGGGTCTTCTCAACGATTGACCTTAAATCCGCCTACCACCAGCTCCCCATCCGTAAATCAGACCGTCTCTACACTGCCTTCGAGGCAGACGGTCGTCTGTACCAATTTTTTAGGGTTCCCTTCGGCGCCACTAACGGGGTCTCGGTATTTCAAAGAGAAATGGACCGAATGGTTGACCGATACGGACTGCGGGCCACGTGTCCGTACCTGGACAACGTCGCCATCTGGGGCCATGACCAGCAGGAGCACGACGCCAACCTTGCCAAATTCCTCCACACCGCCACTCTCCTAAACCTCACCTACAACAAGGAGAAGTGCGTGTTCAGCACCAACCGCTTAGCCATCCTCGGCTACGTAGTCCAAAATGGACTCCTGGGGCCCGATCCCGACCGCATGCGCCCCCTCATGAAGCTCCCCCTCCCCCACTGCCCCAAGACCCTCAAACGCTGCCTTGGGTTCTTCTCCTACTGCGTCCAGTGGGTCCCAAACTACACGGACAAGGCCCGCCCACTTATACAGTCCACTCAATTTGCCCTCACGGCCGAGGCACAACATGCCTTCGCCCGTATTCGCTCAGATATAGTGTTTTTGAAAACTCACCACTATTCTTAGAATTCCCCCTATACCAAAAAAGGGCAAATATTCTAAATGGTGAACAGGGATTATCACTCCCTTACTCCGATGCAGGCTTCGGTGGGTGCTATTCAGGTCAAACTATATTTTCAAGTTATCCCCCGGTATAACCCATACCTTCACTGAAGATTTTATCTACTTACCACTTAGTAGCATCGATGTCCTGGGTCCTGCATTGCTAAGTAAGTAACGTAGACTTTCAGGAATAAACCACTTTTTCAGGTGAAGTTAAGTTATTTTATTATTATATTCTTTCTTTTAAAAGCTGCAAACACTTTCTTTACAGAAAGGTATAAAGATCTTGCTTCTGGATCCTGCTGGTTGGTTGTAGGGACCTTCAGGCCCTGGCCGTGACAATCAATCTTCTTTAAAATCTGGTCATTTTGGGATGTATTCGCTGGTGAACTCGGTTGCTGTGTCTTGTCGATCCATGTACTGAGCTATAAGAGCTAACTCTGCTAGCTATCTCTAAGCTGACTCTGACTCCTGTTTAAATTCTAGTCTTCCTTAGATGTATAACTGTTTAAACTCGGCTGCTTGTCTTGTCTTTCCCATGACCGAGCTTCTCTCTCTCTGAGTTCTCCTCCCCGTCTCTCCTGTTGCTGTTTTTGTTGTTATTGCTGCTCCCTGGGTTTATATTCTCTTTCTAACAATTATTAAGTTTTTAGAGCCTTATTGTAAATTAACTTATTTCCCTTTGATTGTTAAAAAGTATCTTTGATGTAAACATTCTAAAACAACTAATTATTCAATTTGGGCATAACGTCACCTCTCAGATCTGATTACAAAGTGTTTTGGTTTCAATTGGTGTTACTTTTATTTTGGTGATTTCGAATCGTTTAATTTTCCAGTTGTCCCCAGCTCATAACTTTGCCTTTGATTTTGACTTTAAATTATGTCTCTCGTAGACAGGTCGTCTCCAATTTTCTTTTAATTGACTTGATGTTCGTAGAATTTTACACTTAGAATTGACACCAAATTCGACTGAGCATCTTCCATCCTTTCCAGCTGTTTACTAAGAGAGTTTATTTCAATTAAGGTGTGAAACTTTGCTTTTAGCTGTATGCTAAAATTTAACTTGGTTATGACTTGAAAGACCTGCCTGCTTTAAACATTCGTCACTTAATTCAATTGAAACTCTTATCCATTCCTTTCCAGACGCTTCCTGAGATAGTTACATTCCATGAAGGTGTGAGCCATTGCTTTAGCTTACCACATGAAACCTGTGTGTTTGCTAAACCTGCTGGTGAGCAATAATCTGCATTTTATAATCCTGCTCTTTTCAGCTGCTATTAACCTTTTGTGGGATCTTTCCCTGTATCCTCTCAGACCAGATATTGCCAGACTTCCATGTTTCAAATGACACATTTTTCTGTATTTTCAATTACACCCCGTCTTGACATTTGAAACATAACTATATCATTTGGTTAATTGTCCCCCCCATTCAATTGTACTGACTAACATATATCCCCGATCTTTGTCATTTGTATGCATGTGTTGGAATTTTAAATTGTGCACCAAAATCAACTCGTAAATGTATCCATATCTCAGACCAGTGTCGATAAGCGTCTTTTTTTTTCGTACCAGTCCATTTACCGTGAACCATAGCCATAGCCACTCAGGAAGGTAACACAATCGCTTTCCGTGTGTTCCACTACCTCCAAAGCATTTTACTTCCTTGGGGTAGCAGCACTGTAGAAGCTTCCTCATGTCCCTTAGAAACAGCATACAACTCAGTCCATCAGTAACCAAAAATGTCTTTTGTCCATCACTGGCTGTTATGTGTCTCATTTTTCCGTCATCCAAATTGCTTTCCGTTTCTGATTGGAATGGTAAATTATGATATCATGTACCACCCACTGATCCCCTTGCTTCATTTATTTAAAAGGTTCAATCGATCCTGCTTATATTCCTAACTTCCCCACATTAATGTCTAACATTGTCGTGACCCATGTATGTCTGCCAACCCCTGGTTTACATGAGAGAATATCTTTCTGACAAATTTCCTTCAAATCCCTTTCGTCTGTCATCGTTTCCCTTACAACATGAAAGTGTATATTTTCCATTACAGCATTTGTAAAACCACATTGAACAGTCACTTTTCCAAATAAATTCTCCCTATTGTTAAATACACAGTAAAAAAAATGAAGTCTTATCTTAACATATTACTCATTACCTAACCACACAAATAGACTGTGTGTTACAACTTTATATATTTGCAACTGTTATAACAATTTAAATACCAGAAAGAAAGTACAATATCGAAATATCCCTTCGTGTCTTTGGGACATAATTATTACATACTAAATATGACATATAAACAACATCAATATTATTCGTAATGTTCTATGTAGTTAAATCAAGAAAACACACTAAGCTACCCCTCTATTAAAACATTCACAGGGTTTAGAAATGCGGATCAAGTTCTTTAACGACACACATACCCCCCCCTTATCATATATATATATAGCAGTCCCTACCAATTTACATGACATTTCTTTCTTTAATAACGATTACAGCTCTTCAATGCAATATTGTTTTGCTGCATTGGTAACAATTTTCGCGCCATGGCATCAAGCTACAAAAATTCTTAAACGATTGTCATTTATCATGTTGGGGTTCCTCGTCAGTCGCTGCTGTCTGCCGAGACCTTTAATAACTCCACCGCATAGTACATACCCCATGGAGACCACAGATCATCCATCAGCTAATGGCCAGTTAGAGATGTCTGACCGGAGGTTTCACTGTTCAGTTATAATTTGATATTTTGATTTGTTTCTAACCCGTAAAGTTTTCCTCCGGGTTCTGTCATTTAATTCCCTCAAATAAGTAGCCAATTGTATCATTAGTTTCCCCCCAATCCTGTCTAAAAGATTCTTCTCTGGAGTGTAGTTCTCTTCCTTCTTGTAAACTGGTTTGTTACTTATTTTTTCCATCTGAAATATCAAATGAACAGATCAAGGGTGGAGAGGGCCCTATTCTTTAATTTGTACCTTCTGTTTTCATTTGGATTATCCCAGAAGTGCCCTCTCCAGGACCTCCGGAGTTCTTTTGCCACCATTTCTTTTTGAACTGGTTTATTTTCCTTCGCATTTATGGCCTTCATAAAATTAAAGCCTGTTAAGCCTCCTCCTTCTGTCATTGCACCCCTGAGTGAGATTCGAAGAATCTCAAACTCCTCCTCTTATGCGCACTCAGTGATCCAATCTCACCGGCATTGTAAAGTTCCATGATTACGCCTACGGTCTGTTGGAACCAACAATTCTACGGACACATGCTTGTAGGATTAGAATAGCAGTTTTAATATACTTACAACAGAGCCAGCCTGTTAGCCGTTGAACTTTCGGTGAACTGGCCGGCTGACCCTGTGGCACTGATCTTTATACAGCAGCTCCCGGGGGAGGAATCCTGGGCGGAGCCAAGGGAGAAGCCCAGTACAATTCTCGAGCATTCCCAGAGCTACTCCCCCTGGTGGTCAGGCATCTGACTGTAATAAAGCCTCAGTTGTACCAATCCGAGTCTTTCGTGCAATTGATCGTGCAACAATTTATTACAGTGAGATTTTCCACATTATGGACATCAGGATCAAACCTGATCGCCTGCAGCTGGATCCGCACTCGCTAGACACCGGAAAGGACTTTAATCACTTGGCTGGCTTGCTTTGAGGCCTACATCAACGCTGCCACCCCCGCGTCGACGGAAGCTCAGAAGATTCAAGTTCTATACTCCAGGTTGAGCTCCAGCGTGTTCCCGTTGATCCAGGATGCCCCAAATTACGCAGAGGCCAGGACTCTCCTTAGAGGGAACTACGTTCAGAAGATGAACACACTCTTCGCGAGGCACGTACTCGCCACTCGCGTACAACTACCTGGTGAGTCGATCGAAGACTTCTGGCGGGCTCTCATCCCACTGGTACGGGACTGGGACTGTCAGACCGTCACGGCCACGGAACATTCCAATCTCCTCATGCGTGACGCATTCGTGACGGGGATTGCGTCGGACCCCATCCAACAACAACTGCTGGAAGGGGCCACGCTCGACCTAGCGGAGTCGAAAAGCTTTAGCGCTCTCCATGACGGTCGCAACGTCCAATCCTACCCCGCTCGCCTCGCGGCCCACCCCTCCTACTCCTCCTGGACCCCACAAACGACCCCCCCGACTGGGGCCACTCCTGCTCAATACGCCTGCGCCGCCCACCACACCATGCACCCTGGGGGTCCCCGCTGCTACTTCTGAGGCCGGCAGAAGCACCCCCGCCAGCGCTGCCCAGCCCGCGCCGCCACCTGCAAATCCTGCGGTAAGAAGGGCCACTTTGCGGCGGTGTGCCAGGCCCGTGCAGTCGCCGCTATCGCGCCCGAATTCGCTCACTTCCCCCAGCCGATCGCACAATGGGCGCTGCCATCTTCTCCCCCCAGGTCCACGTGCGGCCAGTGGGTGCCGCCATCTTGCCCCACCCCTACAACGTGCGCTCCATTGATGCCACCATCTTGCCCCACCCACGCAACATGGGCGCCACCATTTTCTCTTCAACAGGTCCTCCGGACGCCGCCATCGCCACCATTTTGTCTCCCCCACAGGACTGGAACGCTGGACCCGGGTCGCCGACGCTCCCCATCTGAATCCTCGGACGACCGCCCGCTGCTTGCCTCAATGACGCTGGACCAGTCCCGTCCTCACAACCTGGCCACCGCTTCGACGACAGTGGAAATCAACGGCCACGCGACCTCCTGCCTACTGGACTCCGGGAGCACCGAAATCTTCATCCACCCGGACACGGTAAGGCGCTGCTCCCTCGCGGTCCACCCCGCCAACCAACGGATCTCCCTGGCCTCCGAATCCCACTCTGTCCCGATCCGAGGGTGGTCAATCTCACTGTCCAAGGCGTTGAATTCAGCAGTTTCCGCCTCTACATCCTCCCCAACCTCTGTGCTGCACTATTGCTGGGTCTGGATTTTCAGTGTAACGTCCAGAGTCTCACCCTCAAATTCGGCGGGCCCCTACCCCCACTCACCGTTTGCGGCCTCACGACCCTCAAGGTTGACCCCCCCCCTCCCTCTTTGCCAATCTAACTGCGGATTGCAAGCCCGTCGCCACCAGGAGCAGACGGTACAGCGCCCAGGACAAGACCTTCATCAGGTCTGAGGTCCAGCGGCTGCTTCGGGAAGGTATCATCGAGGCCAGCAACAGCCCTTGGAGAGCCCAGGTGGTAGTGGTTAAGACCGGGGAGAAGCACAGGATGGTTGTGGACTACAGCCAGACCATCAATCGGTACACGCAGCTCGACGCGTACCCCCCTCCCTCGCATATCTGAGATGGTCAACCAGATTGCACAGTACCGGGTCTTCTCAACGATTGACCTGAAGTCCTCCTACCACCAGCTCCCCATCCGTAAATCGGACCGTCCCTACACTGCCTTCGAGGCAGACGGTCGTCTGTACCAATTTTTTAGGGTTCCCTTCGGCGTCACTAACGGGGTCTCGGTATTTCAAAGAGAAATGGACCGAAAGGTTGACCGGTACGGACTGTGGGCCACGTGTCCGTACCTGGACAACGTCACCATCTGGGGCCATGACCAGCAGGACCACGACGCCAACCTTGCCAAATTTCTCCACACCGCATCTCTCCTCAACCTCACCTACAACGAGGAGAAGTGCGAGTTCAGCACTGACCGCTTAGCCATCCTCGGCTACGTAGTCCAAAACGGACTCCTGGGGCCCGACCCCGACCGCATGCGCCCCCTCATGAAGCTCCCCCTCCCCCACTGCCCCAAGGCCCTCAAACGCTGCCTTGGGTTCTTCTCCTACTGCGTCCAGTGGGTCCCAAACTACACGGACAAGGCCCGCCCACTTATACAGTCCACTCAATTTGCCCTCGCGGCCGAGGCACAACATGCCTTCGCCCGTATTTGCTCAGATATAGTGTTTTTGAAAACTCACCACTATTCTTAGAATTCCCCCTATACCAAAAAAGGGCAAATATTCTAAATGGTGAACAGGGATTCTCACTCCCTGACTCCGATGCAGGCTTCGGTGGGCTATTCAGGTCAAACTATATTTTCAAGTTATCCCCCGGTATAACCCATACCTTCACCGAAGATTTTATCTACTTACCACTTAGTAGCATCGATGTCCTGGGTCCTGCATTGCTAAGTAAGTAACGTAGACTTTCAGGAATAAACCACTTTTTCAGGTGAAGTTAAGTTATTTTATTATTATATTCTTTCTTTTAAAAGCTGCAAACACTTTCTTTACAGAAAGGTATAAAGATCTTGCTTCTGGATCCTGCTGGTTGGTTGTAGGGACCTTCAGGCCCTGGCCGTGACAATCAATCTTCTTTAAATTCTGGTCATTTTGGGATGTATTCGCTGGTGAACTCGGTTGCTGTGTCTTGTCGATCCATGTACTGAGCTATAAGAGCTAACTCTGCTAGCTATCTCTAAGCTGACTCTGACTCCTGTTTAAATTCTAGTCTTCCTTAGATGTATAACTGTTTAAACTCGGCTGCTTGTCTTGTCTTTCCCATGACCGAGCTCTCTCTCTCTCTCTGAGTTCTCCTCCCCGTCTCTCCTGTTGCTGTTTTTGTTGCTGTTGCTGCTCCCTGGGTTTATATTCTCTTTCTAACAATTATTAAGTTTTTAGAGCCTTATTGTAAATTAACTTATTTCCCTTTGATTGTTAAAAAGTATCTTTGATGTAAACATTCTAAAACAACTAATTATTCATTTTGGGCATAACGTCACCTCCCAGATCTGATTACAAAGTGCTTTGGTTTCAATAGTTACTTTTATTTCTGTGATTTCGAATCGTTTAATTTTCCAATTTTCCCCAGCCCATAACTTTGTCTTTGATTTTGACTTTAGAACATAGAACAGTACAGCACAGAACAGGCCCTTCGGCCCTCAATGTTGTGCCGAGCCATGATCACCCTACTCAAACCCACGTATTCACCCTATACCCGTAACCCAACAACCGCCCCTTAACCTTACTTTTATTAGGACACTACGGGCAATTTAGCATGGCCAATCCACCTAACCCGCACATCTTTGGACTGTGGGAGGAAACCGGAGCACCCGGAGGAAACCCACGCACACAGGGGGAGGACGTGCAGACTCCACACAGACAGTGACCCAGCCGGGAATCGAACCTGGGACCCTGGGACTTTAAATTATGTCTCTCGTAGACAGGTCGTCTCCAATTTTCTTTTAATTGACTTGATGTTAGTAGAATTTTACACTTAGAATTGACACCAAATTCGACTGAGCATCATCCATCCTTTCCAGCTGTTTACTAAGAGAGTTTATTTCAATGAAGGTGTGAAACCTTTGCTTTTAGCTGTATGCTAAAATTTAACTTGGTTATGACTTGAAAGACCTGCCTGCTTTAAACATTCGTCACTTAATTCAATTGAAACTCTCATCCATTCCTTTCCAGATGCTTCCTGAGATTGTTACTTTCAATAAAGGTGTGAGCCATTGCTTTAGCTTAATACATGAAACCTGTGTGTTTGCTAAACCTGCTGGTGAGCAATAATCTGCATTTTATAATCCTGCTCTTTTCAGCTGCTATTAACCTTTTGTGGGATCTTTCCCTGTATCCTCTCAGACCAGATATTGCCAGACTTCCATGTTTCAAATGACACATTTTTCTGTATTTTCAATTACACTCCGTCTTGACATTTGAAACATAACTATATCATTTGGTTAATTGTCCCCCCCCATTCAATTGTACTGACTAACATATATCCCCGATCTTTGTCATTTGTATGCATGTGTTGGAATTTTAAATTGTGCACCAAAATCAACTCGTAAATGTATCCATATCTCAGACCAGTGTCGATAAGCGTCTTTTTTTTTCGTACCAGTCCATTTACCGTGACCCATAGCCATAGCCACTCAGGAAGGTAACACAATTGCTTTCCGTGTGTTCCACTACCTCCAAAGCATTTTACTTCCTTGGGGTAGCAGCACTGTAGAAGCTTCCTCATGTCCCTTAGAAACAGCATACAACTCAGTCCATCAGTAACCAAAAATGTCTTTTGTCCATCACTGGCTGTTATGTGTCTCATTTTTCCGTCATCCAAATTGCTTTCCGTTTCTGATTGGAATGGTAAATTATGATATCATGTACCACCCACTGATCCCCTTGCTTCATTTATTTAAAAGGTTCAATCGATCCTGCTTATATTCCTAACTTCCCCACATTAATGTCTAACATTGTCGTGACCCATGTATGTCTGCCAACCCCTGGTTTACATGAGAGAATATCTTTCTGACAAATTTCCTTCAAATCCCTTTCGTCTGTCATCGTTTCCCTTACAACATGAAAGTGTATATTTTCCATTACAGCATTTGTAAAACCACATTGAACAGTCACTTTTCCAAATAAATTCTCCCTATTGTTAAATACACAGTAAAAAAAATGAAGTCTTATCTTAACATATTACTCATTACCTAACCACACAAATAGACTGTGTGTTACAACTTTATATATTTGCAACTGTTATAACAATTTAAATACCAGAAAGAAAGTACAATATCGAAATATCCCTTCGTGTCTTTGGGACATAATTATTACATACTAAATATGACATATAAACAACATCAATATTATTCGTAATGTTCTATGTAGTTAAATCAAGAAAACACACTAAACTACCCCTCTATTAAAACATTCACAGGGTTTAGAAATGCGGATCAAGTTCTTTAACGACACACATACCCCCCCCTTATCATATATATATATAGCAGTCCCTACCAATTTACATGACATTTCTTTCTTTAATAACGATTACAGCTCTTCAATGCAATATTGTTTTGCTGCATTGGTAACAATTTTCGCGCCATGGCATCAAGCTACAAAAATTCTTAAACGATTGTCATTTATCATGTTGGGGTTCCTCGTCAGTCGCTGCTGTCTGCCGAGACCTTTAATAACTCCACCGCGTAGTACATACCCCATGGAGACCACAGATCATCCATCAGCTAATGGCCAGTTAGAGATGTCTGACCGGAGGTTTCACTGTTCAGTTATAATTTGATATTTTGATTTGTTTCTAACCCGTAAAGTTTTCCTCCGGGTTCTGTCATTTAATTCCCTCAAATAAGTAGCCAATTGTATCATTAGTTTCCCCCCAATCCTGTCTAAAAGATTATTCTCTGGAGTGTAGTTCTCTTCCTTCTTGTAAACTGGTTTGTTACTTATTTTTTCCATCTGAAATATCAAATGAACAGATCAAGGGTGGAGAGGGCCCTATTCTTTAATTTGTACCTTCTGTTTTCATTTGGATTATCCCAGAAGTGCCCTCTCCAGGACCTCCGGAGTTCTTTTGCCACCATTTCTTTTTGAACTGGTTTATTTTCCTTCGCATTTATGTCCTTCATAAAATTAAAGCCTGTTAAGCCTCCTCCTTCTGTCATTGCACCCCTGAGTGAGATTCGAAGAATCTCAAACTCCTCCTCTTATGCGCACTCAGTGATCCAATCTCACCGGCATTGTAAAGTTCCATGATTACGCCTACGGTCTATTGGAACCAACAATTCTACGGACACATGCTTGTAGGATTAGAATAGCAGTTTTAATATACTTACAACAGAGCCAGCCTGTTAGCCGTTGAACTTTCGGTGAACTGGCCGGCTGACCCTGTGGCACTGATCTTTATACAGCAGCTCCCGGGGGAGGAATCCTGGGCGGAGCCAAGGGAGAAGCCCAGTACAATTCTCGAGCATTCCCAGAGCTACTCCCCCTGGTGGTCAGGCATCTGACTGTAATAAAGCCTCAGTTGTACCAATCCGAGTCTTTCGTGCAATTGATCGTGCAACAATTTATTACAGTGAGATTTTCCACATTATGGACATCAGGATCAAACCTGATCGCCTGCAGCTGGATCCGCACTCGCTAGACACCGGAAAGGACTTTAATCACTTGGCTGGCTTGCTTTGAGGCCTACATCAACGCTGCCACCCCCGCGTCGACGGAAGCTCAGAAGATTCAAGTTCTATACTCCAGGTTGAGCTCCAGCGTGTTCCCGTTGATCCAGGATGCCCCAAATTACGCAGAGGCCAGGACTCTCCTTAGAGGGAACTACGTTCAGAAGATGAACACACTCTTCGCGAGGCACGTACTCGCCACTCGCGTACAACTACCTGGTGAGTCGATCGAAGACTTCTGGCGGGCTCTCATCCCACTGGTACGGGACTGGGACTGTCAGGCTGTCACGGCCACGGAACATTCCAATCTCCTCATGCGTGACGCATTCGTGACGGGGATTGCGTCGGACCCCATCCAACAACAACTGCTGGAAGGGGCCACGCTCGACCTAGCGGAGTCGAAAAGCTTTAGCGCTCTTCATGACGGTCGCAACATCCAATCCTACCCCGCTCGCCGCGCGGCCCACCCCTCCTACTCCTCCTGGACCCCACAAACGACCCCCCCGGCTGGGGCCACTCCTGCTCAATATGCCTGCGCCGCCCACCACACCACGCACCCTGGGGGTCCCCGCTGCTAATTCTGAGGCCGGCAGAAGGACCCCCGCCAGCGCGGCCCAGCCCGCGCCGCCACCTGCAAATCCTGCGGTAAGAAGGGCCACTTTGCGGTGGTGTGCCAGGCCCGTGCAGTCGCCGCTATCGCGCCCGAATTCGCTCAGTTCCCCCAGCCGATCCCACAATGGGCGCCGCCATCTTCTCCCCCCAGGTCCACGTGCGGCCAGTGGGTGCCGCCATCTTGCCCCGCCCCTACAACGTGCGCTCCATGGATGCCGCCATCTTGCCCCACCCACGCAACATGGGCGCCGCCATCTTCTCTTCAACAGGTCCTCCGGACGCCGCCATCGCCGCCATTTTGTCTCCCCCACAGGACTGGATCGCTGGACCCGGGTCGCCGACGCTCCCCATCTGAATCCTCGGACGACCGCCCGCTGCTTGCCTGAATGACGCTGGACCAGTCCCGTCCTCACAACCTGGTCACCGCTTCGACGACAGTGGAAATCAACGACCACGTGACCTCTTGCCTACTGGACTCCGGGAGCACCAAAATCTTCATCCACCCGGACACGGTAAGGCGCTGCTCCCTCGCGGTCCACCCCGCCAACCAACGGATCTCCCTGGCCTCCGGGTCCCACTCTGTCCCGATCCGGGGGTTCTGTGTGGTCAATCTCACTGTCCATGGCGTAGAATTCAGCAGTTTCCGCCTCTACATCCTCCCCAACCTCTGTGCTGTACTATTGCTGGGTCTGGACTTTCAGTGTAACGTCCAGAGTCTCACCCTCAAATTCGGTGGGCCCCTACCCCCACTCACCGTTTGCGGCCTCACGACCCTCAAGGTTGACCCCCCCCTCCCTCTTTGCCAATCGAACTGCGGATTGCAAGCCCGTTGCCACCAGGAGCAGACGGTACAGCGCCCAGGACAAGACCTTCATCAGGTCTGAGGTCCAGCGGCTGCTTCGGGAGGGTATCATCAAGGCCAGCAACAGCCCCTAGAGAGCCCAGGTGGTGGTGGTTAAAACTGGGGAGAAACACAGAATGGTCGTGGACTACAGCCAGACCATCAATCAGTACATGCAGCTCGACGCGTACCCCCCTCCCTCGCATATCTGAGATGGTCAACCAGATTGCACAGTACCGGGTCTTCTCAACGATTGACCTTAAATCCGCCTACCACCAGCTCCCCATCCGTAAATCGGACCGTCCCTACACTGCCTTCGAGGCAGACGGTCGTCTGTACCAATTTTTTAGGGTTCCCTTCGGCGTCACTAACGGGGTCTCGGTATTTCAAAGAGAAATGGACCGAATGGTTGACCGATACGGACTGCGGGCCACGTGTCCGTACCTGGACAACGTCGCCATCTGGGGCCATGACCAGCAGGAGCACGACGCCAACCTTGCCAAATTCCTCCACACCGCCACTCTCCTAAACCTCACCTACAACAAGGAGAAGTGCGTGTTCAGCACCAACCGCTTAGCCATCCTCGGCTACGTAGTCCAAAATGGACTCCTGGGGCCCGATCCCGACCGCATGCGCCCCCTCATGAAGCTCCCCCTCCCCCACTGCCCCAAGACCCTCAAACGCTGCCTTGGGTTCTTCTCCTACTGCGTCCAGTGGGTCCCAAACTACACGGACAAGGCCCGCCCACTTATACAGTCCACTCAATTTCCCCTCACGGCTGAGGCACAACATGCCTTCGCCCGTATTCGCTCAGACATAGTGTTTTTGAAAACTCACCACTATTCTTAGAATTCCCCCTATACCAAAAAACTGCAAATATTCTAAATGGTGAACAGGGATTCTCACTCCCTGACTCCGATGCAGGCTTCGGTGGGTGCTATTCAGGTCAAACTATATTTTCAAGTTATCCCCCGGTATAACCCATACCTTCACCGAAGATTTTATCTACTTACCACTTAGTAGCATCGATGTCCTGGGTCCTGCATTGCTAAGTAAGTAACGTAGACTTTCAGGAATAAACCACTTTTTCAGGTGAAGTTAAGTTATTTTATTATTATATTCTTTCTTTTAAAAGCTGCAAACACTTTCTTTACAGAAAGGTATAAAGATCTTGCTTCTGGATCCTGCTGGTTGGTTGTAGGGACCTTCAGGCCCTGGCCTTGACAATCAATCTTCTTTAAATTCTGGTCATTTTGGGATGTATTCGCTGGTGAACTCGGTTGCTGTGTCTTGTCGATCCATGTACTGAGCTATAAGAGCTAACTCTGCTAGCTATCTCTAAGCTGACTCTGACTCCTGTTTAAATTCTAGTCTTCCTTAGATGTATAACTGTTTAAACTCGGCTGCTTGTCTTGTCTTTCCCATGACCGAGCTCTCTCTCTCTCTGAGTTCTCCTCCCCGTCTCTCCTGTTGCTGTTTTTGTTGTTGTTGCTGCTCCCTGGGTTTATATTCTCTTTCTAACAATTATTAAGTTTTTAGAGCCTTATTGTAAATTAACTTATTTCCCTTTGATTGTTAAAAAGTATCTTTGATGTAAACATTCTAAAACAACTAATTATTCAATTTGGGCATAACGTCACCTCTCAGATCTGATTACAAAGTGCTTTTGGTTTCAATAGGTTACTTTTATTTCTGGTGATTTCGAATCGTTTAATTTTCCAGTTGTCCCCAGCTCATAACTTTGCCTTTAGAACTTAGAACATAGAACAGTACAGCACAGAACAGGCCCTTCGGCCCTCAATGTTGTGCCGAGCCATGATCACCCTACTCAAACCCACGTATCCACCCTATACCCGTAACCCAACAACCCCCCCTTAACCTTACTTTTATTAGGACACTACGGGCAATTTAGCATGGCCAATCCACCTAACCCGCACATCTTTGGACTGTGGGAGGAAACCGGAGCACCCGGAGGAAACCCACGCACACAGGGGGAGGACGTGCAGACTCCACACAGACAGTGACCCAGCCGGGAATCGAACCTGAGACCCTGGGACTTTAAATTATGTCTCTCGTAGACAGGTCGTCTCCAATTTTCTTTTAATTGACTTGATGTTAGTAGAATTTTACACTTAGAATTGACACCAAATTCGACTGAGCATCATCCATCCTTTCCAGCTGTTTACTAAGAGAGTTTATTTCAATGAAGGTGTGAAACCTTTGCTTTTAGCTGTATGCTAAAATTTAACTTGGTTATGACTTGAAAGACCTGCCTGCTTTAAACATTTGTCACTTAATTCAATTGAAACTCTCATCCATTCCTTTCCAGATGCTTCCTGAGATTAGTTACATTTCCATGAAGGTGTGAGCCATTGCTTTAGCTTACTACATGAAACCTGTGTGTTTGCTAAACCTGCTGGTGAGCAATAATCTGCATTTTATAATCCTGCTCTTTTCAGCTGCTATTAACCTTTTGTGGGATCTTTGCCCTGTATCCTCTCAGACCAGATATTGCCAGACTTCCATGTTTCAAATGACACATTTTTCTGTATTTTCAATTACACTCCGTCTTGACATTTGAAACATAACTATATCATTTGGTTAATTGTCCCCCCCCATTCAATTGTACTGACTAACATATATCCCCGATCTTTGTCATTTGTATGCATGTGTTGGAATTTTAAATTGTGCACCAAAATCAACTCGTAAATGTATCCATATCTCAGACCAGTGTCGATAAGCGTCTTTTTTTTTCGTACCAGTCCATTTACCGTGAACCATAGCCATAGCCACTCAGGAAGGTAACACAATCGCTTTCCGTGTGTTCCACTACCTCCAAAGCATTTTACTTCCTTGGGGTAGCAGCACTGTAGAAGCTTCCTCATGTCCCTTAGAAACAGCATACAACTCAGTCCATCAGTAACCAAAAAGGTCTTTTGTCATCACTGGCTGTTACGTGTCTCATTTTTCCGTCATCCAAATTGCTTTCCGTTTCTGATTGGAATGGTAAATTATGATATCATGTACCACCCACTGATCCCCTTGCTTCATTTATTTAAAAGGTTCAATCGATCCTGCTTATATTCCTAACTTCCCCACATTAATGTCTAACATTGTCGTGACCCATGTATGTCTGCCAACCCCTGGTTTACATGAGAGAATATCTTTCTGACAAATTTCCTTCAAATCCCTTTCGTCTGTCCATCGTTTCCCTTACAACATGAAAGTGTATATTTTCCATTACAGCATTTGTAAAACCACATTGAACAGTCACTTTTCCAAATAAATTCTCCCTATTGTTAAATACACAGTAAAAAAAATGAAGTCTTATCTTAACATATTACTCATTACCTAACCACACAAATAGACTGTGTGTTACAACTTTATATATTTGCAACTGTTATAACAATTTAAATACCAGAAAGAAAGTACAATATCGAAATATCCCTTCGTGTCTTTGGGACATAATTATTACATACTAAATATGACATATAAACAACATCAATATTATTCGTAATGTTCTATGTAGTTAAATCAAGAAAACACACTAAACTACCCCTCTATTAAAACATTCACAGGGTTTAGAAATGCGGATCAAGTTCTTTAACGACACACATACCCCCCCTTATCATATATATATATAGCAGTCCCTACCAATTTACATGACATTTCTTTCTTTAATAACGATTACAGCTCTTCAATGCAATATTGTTTTGCTGCATTGATAACAATTTTCCCGCTGTGGTATCAAGCTACAAAAATTCTTAAACGATTGTCATTTATCATGTTGGGGTTCCTCGTCAGTCGCTGCTGTCTGCCGAGACCCTTAATAACTCCACCGCGTAGTACATACCCCATGGAGACCACAGATCATCCATCAGTTAATGTCCAGTTAGAGATGTCTGACCGGAGGTTTCACTGTTCAGTAATAATTTGATATTTTGATTTGTTTCTAACCCGTAACGTTTTCCTCCGGGTTCTGTCATTTAAATCCCTCAAATATGTAGCCAATTGTATCATTAGTTTCCCCCCAATCCTGTCTAAAAGATTCTTCTCTGGAGTGTAGTTCTCTTCCTTCTTGTAAACTGGTTTGTTATTTATTCTTTCCTTCTGAAAAATCAAATGAACAGATCAAGGGTGGAGAGGGCCCTAATCTTTAATTTGTACTTTCTATTTTCATTTGGATTATCCCAGAAGTGCCCTCTCCAGGACTTCCGGATTTCTTTTGCCACCATTTCTTTTTGAACTGGTTTATTTTCCTTATCATTGATGTACATCATACAATTACGGCCTGTTAAGCCTACAGTGTTTTAATAAAATAATAGTCCCATCTGTGGTGCCATGTTTTTGAAAACTCACCACTATTCTTAGAATTCCCCCTATACCAAAAAAGGGCAAATATTCTAAATGGTGAACAGGGATTCTCACTCCCTGACTCCGATGCAGGCTTCGGTGGATGCTATTTAGGTCAAACTATATTTTCAAGTTATCCCCCGGTATAACCCATACCTTCACCGAAGATTTTATCTACTTACCACTTAGTAGCATCAATGTCCTGGGTCCTGCATTGCTAAGTAAGTAACGTAGACTTTAGGAAAAAAACACTTTTTCAGGTGAAGTTAAGTTATTTTATTATTATATTTTTTCTTTTAAAAGCTGTAAACACTTTCTTTACAGAAAGGTAAAAAGATCTTGCTTCTGGATCCTTCCTGTTGGTTGAATGGACCTTCAGGCCCACCTTGACAATCAATCTTCTTTAAAATCTGGTCATTTTGGGATGGATTCCCTGGTTAGCTCTGTTGCTGTGTCTTGTCGATCCATGTATTGAACTATAAGAGCTAACTCTGCTAGCTATCTCTAAGCTGACTCTGACTCCTGTTTAAATTCTAGTCTTCCTTAGTTGTTTAAACTCGGCTGCTTGTCTTGTCTTTCCCATGACCGAGCTCTCTCTCTCTCTCTCTCTCTCAGTTCTCCACCCCTTCTCTCCTGTTGCTGTTGCTGTTGCTGCTCCCTGGGTTTATATTCTATTTCTAACAATTAATAAGTTTTTAGATCCTTATTGTAAATTAACTTATTTCCGTTTGATTGTTAAAAAGTATCTTTGATGTAAACATTCTAAAACAACTCATTATTCAATTTGGGCATAACGTCACCTCTCAGATCTGATTACAAAGTGCTTTGGTTTCAATAGTTACTTTTATTTCTGTGATTTCGAATCGTTTAATTTTCCAATTGTCCCCAGCTCATAACTTTGCCTTTGATTTTGACTTTAAATTATGTCTCTCGTAGACAGGTCGTCTCCAATTTTCTTTTAATTGACTTGATGTTCGTAGAATTTTACATTTAGAATTGACACCAAATTCGACTGAGCATCATCGATCCTTTCCAGCTGTTTACTAAGAGAGTTTATTTCAATTAAGGTGTGAAACTTTGCTTTTAGCTGTATGCTAAAATTTAACTTGGTTATGACTTGAAAGACCTGCCTGCTTTAAACATTCGTCACTTAATTCAATTGAAACTCTCATCCATGCTTTTCCAGACGCTTCCTGAGATTGTTACATTCCATGAAGGTGTGAGCCATTGTTTTAGCTTACCACATGAAACCTGTGTGTTTGCTAAACCTTCTGGTGAGCAATAATCTGCATTTTATAATCCTGCTCTTTGCAGCTGCTATTAACCTTTTGTGGGATCTTTCCCTGTATCCTCTCAGACCAGATATTGCCAGACTTCCATGTTTCAAATGACACATTTTTCTGTATTTTCAATTACAATAGCCAAGGCCGGGATGCATGCAGTAGACGAGACACTGCCCTTCCAAGTAGAGAGCGATGCTTCAGATGTCACCCTTGCCGCCACCCTCAATCAGGCAGGCAGAACCGTGGCATTCTTTTCCCGCACCCTCCGAAATTCGACATTCCTCTGTTGAAAAGGAGGCCCAGGCAATGGTTGAAGCTGTGCGGCATTGGAGGCATTACCTGGCAGGCAGGAGATTCACTCTCCTCACTGACCAACGGTCGGTAGCCTTCGTGTTCAACAACACGCAGCAAGGCAAGATCAAGAATGGTAAAATCTTGCGGTGGAGAATCGAGCTCCCCACCTACAATTATGAGATTTTGTATCGCCCCGGCAAACTCAACGAGCCCCCAGATGCCCTCTCTCGAGGTACATGTGCCAGAGCACAAGTGGACCCGCTCCGTGCCCTGCACGACAGCCTTTGTCACCCGGGGGTCACTCGATTCTACCACCTCATCAAAGCCCGCAATCTGCCCTACTCCGTCGAGGAAGTATGGACAGTCACCAGAGACTGCCAGGTCTGTGCGGAGTGCAAGCCGCACTTCTACCGGCTGGACCGCGCGCGCCTGGTGAAAGCGTCCCGCCCCTTTGAACGCCTCAGCGTGGATTTCAAAGGGCCCCTCCCCTCCACCGACAGCAACACATATATCCTCAGTGTGGTCGATGATTTCTCCAGATTCCCCTTCGCCATCCCATTCCCCGATATGACGTCTGCCACAGTCATCAAATCCCTCAACACAATCTTCGCTCTGTTCGGTTTCCCCGCCTACATCCACAGTGACAGGGGATCCTCGTTCATGAGCGATGAGCTGCGTCAGTTCCTGCTCAGCAGGGGTATCGCCTCCAGCAGGACGACCAGCTACAACCCCCGGGGAAACGGGCAGGTAGAGAGGGAGAATGGGATGGTATGGAGGGCCGTCCAGCTGGCCCTATGGTCCAGAAACCTCCCAGCCGCTCGCTGGCAGCAGGTCCTCCCTGACGCGCTCCATTCCATTCGGTCACTGCTGTGCACCGCAACTAACAACACACCCCATGAACGTGTTTTTGCCTTCCCTAGGAAGTCTACATCCAGGGTGTCACTCCCGACTTGGCTCGCAGCTCCAGGACCCGTCCTTCTACGTAGGCATGTCCGACTCCACAAGGCGGACCCCTTGGTGGACAGGGTACACTTGCTCCATGCCAACCCCCAGTATGCCTACGTGGCGTACCCCGACGGCCGCCAAGATACTGTCTCACTCAGGGACCTGGCTCCCTCAGGTTCCACTCCCACACACTTCCCACCCACGCGCCACCCTCCCCTCCCCCGGCACTCCCAGCATTAACCCCACCAGGTCCATCCCTCCTTCCCCTGCCCACGCTAGAGGACGAGGAAGATTTTGGCACGCTCCCAGGGTCATCCAACTACTGGCCAGCACCTATAGCGCCAGCACCGACGTCGTCGACGCCGACACCGTCAGTACCGACATCGCCACCACCACTACGTCGCTCCCAGCGAACCGTCAAACCACCGGACAGGCTTAACCTCTGACGGGCGCCAGACTACAAGATGGACACTTTTTTACCCCCTCCCCTCTGTAAATTATTCACAATTCTGTGTATAGTTCCACGTCACCCCCGCCGGACTCATTTTTAACAGGGGGTGAATGTGGTGATCCACTGTGTTAACTGTGTGCACCTGTATTAGGGGATGTACGGTAGTACCTATACTACAGGTTCGCCGGTAGCCCCTGCCGGCTGGCTCCGCCCACACAGAGCCGTATAAATATGCGTGTCCTCCTCCTGATCAGCCATTCGGCCAGCTGCAGCAGGAGGCCACGTATCTGACTGTAATAAAGCCTCTGTTGTACCCAATCCGAGTCTTTCGTGCAATTGATCGTGCAACACATCCGCCTTGGCGACTTGCCCTCTCTCTGGGTCCACCAACCAGGTCCACTACCCGCTACTCCGCGGAAACGAGGGACCCCAGATCCGGTCATCCCCCCCCTCCCCCTCCCTCTCCCGGCGGTTGTGGGCCACTTTCTCCTGGGGGGGGGGGGGGGGGATGCTGGAGGGGTGGGGGGAGACAGAAAACACGCAGTTAGACCGCCGGACATATGCGACGCAGCAGGTGGGTAGCTGGCACCCTTTGTGGACAGGGCACCCACCCAGCAGCTGGTATGGGTGCTGGCATGTGGTGCAGGGTGAGAGGGGGGAGGGCGCACACACTGCCAGTGGGTGGGGGTTACGGGTGTGTGGGACGGCGGGAGGCGGGCGGGGGGCTGGGGGGAGGGGGCGGGCTCACGGCATTGCTCTGCCGACTCACCCTGCCCGCTCTGAGGAGGTCACCCACTTCTTCCTGGGAAATAGAGAGCACAATTAAGAGCAGAACGTCGCCCTGTCGGCGAAGTGACTCTGCTTCAATGCCAGCAGTATAGCGGGTAAGGCAGATGAACTTCGGGCACTTGCTGGTACTTGGAACTACGAGGTTGTGGCTTTCAAAGAAACATGGTTAAAGGAATTGGCAGCTGAACGTTGGAGGATATAGATGCTTCAGGAGAGATAGAGAGGGTTGTGAAAGGGGTGGGGGAGCAGCATTACTGGTTCAGGAGAATATTATAGCCGTACTGCGGGAGGACACATACAATGAGGCAATCTGGGTAGAGCTCAGGAACAGGAAGGGGGCAGTCACAATGTTGGGGCTTTATTACAGGCCCTCCTACTGCCAGTGAGAGACAGAGGAGCAGATAGGGGGAGATTTTGGATAGGTGCAAAAGTAACAGGGTTGTTGTGGTCGGGGATTTTAATATCCCCAATATTGACTGGGACTCATTTAGTGCTGGAGGTTTGGAAGGGGCAGAGTTTGTAAGGTGTATCCAGGAAGCCATTTTGATGTAATATTTTTTTTTTTTTTTTTTTAACAGTACAGCACAGAACAGGCCCTTCGGCCCTCGATGTTGTGCCGAACAACCCCCCCTTAACCTTACTTTTTAGGACACTACGGGCAATTTAGCATGGCCAATCCACCTAACCCGCACATTTTTGGACTGTGGGAGGAAACCGGAGCACCAGGAGGAAACCCACGCACACACGGGGAGGATGTGCAGACTGCGTACAGACAGTGACCCAGCCGGGAATCAAACCTGGGACCCTGGAGCTGTAAAGCATTTATGCTAACCACCATGCTACCGTGCTGCTTAAGTCCAACTTAAGCAGTCTGCAATATGCAGACAGTCCAACTAGGGAAGGGGCAGTACTTGACCTGGTATTGGAGAATGAGCCTGGACAGGTTTGGTCTCCTTACTTGAGAAAGGACGTACTGGCACTGGAGGGTGTGCAGAGGAGATTCACTAGGTTAATCCCAGAGCTGAAGGGGTTGGATTATGAGGAGAGGTTGAGTAGACTGGGACTGTACTCATTGGAATTTAGAAGGATGAGGGGGGATCTTATAGAAACATTTAAAATTATGAAGGGAATAGATAGGATAGATGCGGGCAGGTTGTTTCCACTGGCGGGTGAAAGCAGAACTAGGGGGCATAGCCTCAAAATAAGGGGAAGTAGATTTAGGACTGAGTTTAGGAGGAACTTCTTCACCCAAAGGGTTGTGAATCTATGGAATTCCTTGCCCAGTGAAGCAGTTGAGGCTCCTTCATTAAATGTTTTCAAGATGAAGATAGATAGTTTTTTGAAGAATAAAGGGATTAAGGGTTATGGTGTTCGGGCCGGAAAGTGGAGCTGAGTCCACAAAAGATCAGCCATGATCTCATTGAATGGCGGAGCAGGCTCGAGGGGCCAGATGGCCGACTCCTGCTCCTAGTTCTTATGACAGGTGGTTGAGGTTTCAGTGGGGGAACTTTTTGGAAATAGTGACCATAATACCGTAAGTTTTTGGGTACTTTTGGACAGGGATGAGGGTAACCCTCGCGTTGGGGGCTAAACTGGGGAAAGGCAAATTACGATAACATTAGACAGGAATTGAAGAATTTGGATTGGGTGCGGCTGTTGGAGGGTAATTCAACATCGGACACGTGGGAGCCTTTCAAGCGACAGTTGATGAAGATTCAGGAAAGTCAAGTTCCTGAGAGAACGAAGGATAGGTTAGGGAAGTTTAGGGAGCCTTGGATAACGAGGGATATTGTGAACCTCGTCAGAAAGAGAAAGGAGACTTTTGAACGGTCTAGAAGGCTGGGGACAGTCGAAACCCTTGAGGAGTAGAAAGAAAGTGGGAAGGTACAGAAGCGGGAAATTAGGAAGCGGGGGGGGGGGTCATGAAAAGTCCTTGGCAAGTAGGATTAAGGTGAATCCCAAAGCTTTTTATTCATATGTAAAAAGCAAGAGGTGGCCCGGGAAAGGATTAGAGCACTTAAGGACAGTGGGGGTGATCAGAGGAAATGGCTGAGGTACTAAATGAGTACTTTGCATCAGTGTTCACCAGAGAAAAGGACTTTGTGGAAGATGATTCTTGGGTTGGGTGTGGACAG
>NC_052151.1:225591598-225596598 GCF_902713615.1 Scyliorhinus canicula | reverse complement strand
TGAGTGTTGTGGGTTGGGGTACGATGGCGGACTCCGGGGGTGATTCTGTCCGAGCTCCGTACCCGTCTGGTTCGACTGGGGACTGGGGGCGCTGGGAGCTAGCTGGCACGGGCGAGCTAGTGGGCGTAGGGGCGCGGGGGGGCGGTTGGGTGGGATGTAGAGTGAGGGGTACCTCTGCAGTGATAGTGGGGATGCTGGATCCTGTGGGTGCTAGGTCCCGGAGGGATACGGTGTCCTGACGGCCGTCAGGGAACTCTACGAAGGCGTACTGGGAGTTGGAGTGAAGCAGGCGCACCTTCTCTACAAGGGGGTTCGGTTTTGTGCGCCTTGACGTGTTTCCTGAGTACAGGGCCCGGTGTTTTCAGCCATGCCGGGAGTGAGACCCCCGTGGTAGTGCCCCTGGAAAAACTAAAGAGCCGCTCGTGAGGGGTCTGATTGGTCGCGGTGCATAAGAGGGACCTAATAGCGTGGAGCGTGTCTGGGAGGACTTCCTGCCAATGGGAGACTTGGAGTTTTCTAGACCGGAGGGTCAGTAGGACGGTCTTCCAGACTGTCGCGTTCTCCCTTTCCACCTGTCCGTTCCCCCTGGGGTTGTAGCTGGTAGTCCTGCTCGAGGCGATGCCCTTGTCGAGCAGGTACTGACGCAGCTCGTCGCTCATAAAGGACGAACCCCGGTCGCTGTGTACGTAGCTGGGGAAACCAAACAGGGTGAAGATGCTGTGCAGGGCCCTAATGACTGTGTGGGAGGTCATGTCGGGCACGGGATAGCAAATGGGAAGCGGGAGAACTCGTCTATTACGTTCAGGAAGTACACATTCCTGTTAGTTGAGGGGAGTGGCCCTTTGAAATTGCTCGCGAGGCGTTCAAAGGGCCTAGAAGCCTTTACCAGGTGGGCCCTGTCTGGTCTATAGAAGTGCGGTTTGCACTCCGCGCAGATCGGGCAGTCCCTGGTGACCGCTTTTACCTCCTCAGTGGAGAAAGGCAGATTTCGGGCTTTGATGTAGTGGGCGAGCCGGGTGACCCCCGGGTGGCAGAGGTCGTTGTGGATGACTTTCAGGCGGTCGATCTGCGCGCTGGCACATGTCCCGCGGGATATGGCATCTGGGGGCTCATTGAGCTTCCCCGGTCGATACTTGATATCGTAACTATAGGTGGAGAGTTCGATCCTCCACCTCAGAATTTTATCGTTTTTAATTTTGCCCCTTTGCGAGTTGTCGAACATGAAGGCAACCGATCTTTGGTCAGTGATGAGGGTAAACCTCCTACCTGCGAGGTAGTGCCTCCAGTGCCGTACGGCTTCCACAATGGCTTGTGCTTCCTTTTCGACTGAGGAGTGTCGGAGTTCTGAAGCGGAGAGGGTTCGGGAGAAAAAGGCGACTGGTCTCCCTGCCTGATTTAGTGTGGCTGCAAGAGCTACCTCTGAGGCATCGCTCCACCTGAAAGGGAGTGGATTCATCCACCGCCCGCATGGCTGCTTTGGCAATGTCCTCCTTGATACGAGTGAAGGCCTGACGTGCCTCGGCTGACAGGGGAAATCGTGTGGCCCTAAAGAGTGGGCGGGCTTTGTCCGCATATTGAGGGACCCACTGGGCGTAGTATGAGAAGAACCCCAGGCACCGTTTGAGGGCCTTGGGGCAATGAGGGAGGGGGAGTTCTAAGAGGGGGCACATGCGGTCCGGGTTTGGACCCAGGACTCCGTTTTCCACGACATAGCCGAGGATGGCCAGTCTGGTCGTGCGGAAAACGCATTTCTCCTTGTTATAGGTGAGGTTTAGTTTCTGTGCCGTCTGGAGAAAACGGTAGAGATTGGCGTCGTGGTCCTGCTGGTCATAGCCGCAGATGGTGACGTTATCCAAGTACGGAAACGTGGCCCGCAGCCCGTACTGGTCCACCATTCGGTCCATTGCTCGTTGGAACACCGAAACCCCATTTGTGATGCCGAAAGGGACCCGGAGGAAATGGAAGATGCGGCCATCGGCCTCGAATGCCGTGTAGTGGCGGTCCTCCAGGCGGATTGGGAGCTGGTGGTATGCAGACTTCAGATCCACCGTGGAAAATAGCCGATATTGGGCGATCTGATTAACCATGTCTGAAATCCTGGGGAGGGGATACGCGTCGAGGAAGGTAAATCTATTTATGGTCTGACTATAGTCGACAACCATACGGAATTTCCCCCCGGTCCTCACGACCACCACCTGAGCTCTCCAGGGGCTGTTACTGGCCTCTATAATCCCCTCACTGAGAAGCCGTCGGACCTCCGATCGGAAGAACACCCTATCCTGCAGGCTGTACCGCCTGCTGCAAGTGGCTATGGGTTTACAGTCCGGGGTGAGGTTAGCAAAGAGAGGAGTGGGGGAGATTCGTAACGTGGCTAGGCTGCAGATAGTGAGTGGGGGTAGGGGTCTGCCGAAGCTGAGGGTGAGGCTCTTAAGGTTAGACTGAAAATCGAGTCCCAATAAGAGTGGGGCGCAGAGTTCGGGCAGGACGTAGAGTTGGAAGTTAGAATAGCTAGCGCCTTGGATTGTGAGAGTCGCCGCGGTGCGCCCTTGGATCTGGACAGAGTGGGAACCCGAAGCGAGGGAGATAGTTTGCCGTGTGGGGAAAACGGGGAGCGAACAGCGTCTTACCAGATCTGGGTGTATGAAGCTCTCAGTGCTCCCAGAGTCGGAAAGGCACGGCGTGCTGTACCCGTTGATTTGGACCGTCTCCATCGAGTTGTGGAGGCGCTTTGGGCGCGATTGGTCCAGAGTGACTGCGCTGAATTGCGGGTAGTCGGTGGCTCGATCAGCTATGCTGGAGTGGCCCCGTGATGACTGCCCTCTGAGTTCGTAGTCGTCGAGGTGAGTTTCAGAGTTTGAAGGGGATGCATCCCAAGATGGCCGCCCCCATGAGTCACACATGGCCGGCCGCATGGAGGAGGATTGCCAAGATGGCCGCCCCCATGAGTCACATATGGCCGGCCGCGTGGAGGAGGATTGCCAAGATGTCTGCCCCCATGAGTCGCACATGGCTGGCCGCATGGAGGAGGATTGCCAAGATGGCCGCCCCCATGAGTCGCACATGGCCGGCCACATGGAGGAGGATTGCCAAGATGGCCGCCCCCATGAGTCGCACATGTCGGCTGGGGGCGGAGTCGGCATACAGGCTGCAGCATTTCGGGGTCTGTGTCGCGTTCAGACCTCATTAACAGGCCTCACGTACATTTTATCGAGTAGAGCTAGGGCTTCAGTATATGAGCCAGTACAGTTTAGTTGAGTGGATATACGATGGCTCACCCTCGCGTGCAGTAGGCTGTTTCTGCTCCTCCATCGTTTCAGCTCTGCTTGCTTCAACCTTAAAACATCTGAGCCAGTGCAAAAAGATTTATTTCGCCTCTGCATCCTGTGGGTCCAGTTCCAGCCGCTCAGGCATGAGGGCTGATTCCATGGTTGTTCCTTACTGTTTCTTAAGTAGATTAAATTGATGCGACCATCAATTCACAAGACACGTGCTTTAAGATGGGAACAGTGGTTTTAATCTACTTACAACAGAGCCAGCCTGTTGCCTGTTCACCACACTCTCACTCTCTCTCACTCTCTCTGTCTCTCTCTCGTTCTCACTTTCTCTCTCTATCTCTCTGTCTCACGCTCTCTCACTCTCTCTCACTCTCTCTGTCTCTCTCGTTCTCACTTTCTCTCTATCGCTCTCTGTCTCACTCTCTCTCACTCTCTCTCTCCCTCCCTATCTCTCTCTCTCTGTCTCTCTCTCTCTCTACCAGTCTCACTCACCCTCCCTCTTCCATTCTCCATCTCTCTCTCCCTTCATCCCATCTTTTTCTCTCCTCCTTATTTTTCTCTTCTGTCTTTCTCTCCCTCTCCTGCCCCATTCTTTCACCTTTCTCTCTTTAAACTGTTCTCTTCCTGTCTGTCTGTCACTCATTTCTTTCTCAGTATCATTCTCTCTCTCTGTCCCTGTTTCGCTCCCTCATTCTCCCTCCGTACTGTGACCTCTCACTCCACCTATTGCTCTTTCTCTACGAGTTCACCCCCCCTCCTCTCTTCCTCTACCGCTCCGTCTCTCAATCCCCTCTTTCTTTATCCTCTCTCGCTCACTCCACCCCTCCACTCCTCTCGCCCTCTCCAATTTGCAATCTCGATCTTGGTCATAGAATCATAGAATTTACAGTGCAGAAGGAGGCCATTCGGCCCATCGAGTCTGCACCGGCCCTTGGAAAGGGCACCCTCCCCAAGCCCCCACCTCCACCCTCTCCCCGTAACCTAGCAACCCTTTCTAACCGAAGGGAAATTTATCACGGCCAATCCACCTAACCTGCACATCTTTGGACTGTGGGAGGAAACCGGAGCACCCGGAGGAAACCCACGCAGACACGGGGAGAACGTGCAGACTCCACACAGACAGTGACCCAGGCCGGGAATCGAACCTGGGACCCTGGAGCTGTGAAGCAACAGTGCTAACCACTGTGCTACCGTGTTTCCCAGCTGTTCATTCCCTCCTCTCTCTTTCAGGGGCTGTTTAGCACAACGCTAAATTGCTGGCTTTGAAAGCAGACCAAGCAGGCCAGCAGCACGGTTCGATTCCCGTAACAGCCTCCCCGAACAGGCGCCGGAATGTGGCGACTAGGGGCTTTTCACAGTAACTTCATTTGAAGCCTACACGTGACAATAAGCGATTTTCATTTCATTTCTTCGTTCCCCTCCCTCTGTCTTTCTCTCGCTCTTTCTCGCTCCCTCTGTCTCGGTCTCTTTGTCACAAACCCCCCACACTATACCATCTCTCTCTTTCGCTTCGCCTCTCTACTTCTCTCTGTCCCCCCCTCTCTTTTTCCTCTCTTTCTCTTTCTCTCTTTGTATTCACTGTCGTTCTCTTTCTGCCTCTGTATTACTCCACCTCTATCCTCTATCTATCTCGTATCAGCGCTCTACTTCTCACTTCCTCTCTCTCTCTGTCTCACTTCCTCTCTCTCTCTGTCTCTCTCTCTTTCTCTGTCTGTCTCTCTCTGT